>NW_004444099.1:4007712-4013499 GCF_000243295.1 Trichechus manatus latirostris | reverse complement strand
GGGCCAGAAGGCAGAAGGGGACAAGGAAGCTGGTGATAGGGAACCCAAGGTTGAGTAAGGATATTGTTGATGTGTTATGAGATTGTTAACCATTGTCATAGGGCAACATGTATAGTAACTGTTAAATGAGAAACTATTTTGTTCTGTAAGCCTTCATCTTAAGTGAGAATAGCAGCACAATTGGAAGAGCATAGTCATTGTCACTGAACTGTGCATGCATAAATTTTTGAAATGGTGTGCCTTTGGCTATGTGTATTTTCACCAAAACAAAAGGTTGCAAAGCTAGAGGGTTGGCATGTTGTGGGGTTGTTAACCAGTGTCATAAAACAATATTGTACTACTGTTTCATGAGAAACTATTTGTTCTGTAAGCCTTCATCTGAAGTACAATAAAAAAATAAAATAAAATAAAATAAAAAAATAAATCCAAAAAAAAAAGAATGCTTTCTGGCATCTGGAATCAGTGTTCTGAAAAACTGATATAGTGTATTATATTGTATTCACATCTGAAAATATATACTAAGGCAATATGAAATAAACAAAAATATGCTTCACATTGCTTTCCTTCTAATAATTAAAATCAGAATTTATCTAAATGTTAGCAAAAGCAGAAATGGTAAATGAATGATATTTTGAAAAGTATGTAATGGTGTGTGAAAATACAGCTAAATCATGTGTGAATAAAGCAAATAATTATATATGGCATGGCACAGTTATTTGAAAAGTATTTTAAAAATGCATAGAAAAATGCTTGAAAGAAATAAATCAGATATCTATAGTTTTTATTTCTGAATAAAGGGTATAAACAAATTGTCATTGAGTCAATTCTGACTCATGGCAACCCCGTGTGTTTCAGAGTAGAACTATGCATAGGATTTTCAATGGCTGTGACCTTTCGGATGTAGATCACCAGGCCTTTCTTCCAAGGCATCTCTGGATAGATTTGAACCTTCAACCTTTTGGTTAGTGGCTGAATGCTTAACCATTTGCTCCAAGCAGGGACTCCTAAAGAAGGGGTATGGGGCTATATGTATTTTCCTCATACATTTTCTGTATTTTCAAAATATTTTATTTTACAGAAATGAATTTTTTAAATTATTCATTAGCATATATTTTCTTTTCATTAACGTGTCATAAAAATATATTAGCAATAGCTCAGGATGGAAATATATACATTTATGAAAGTAATGAACTTCACAGGTTAGACAGAAATACAACATCAAGAAGCTAAAAAATAAAATGATGTCAGGTGGTCATGAGTATTTGCATTTTTTTCAAAAAGAATACTATCACATTCCAAGAAACTTCTTCTCTCAAAAAAAAGGGGGAGGAAGGGGGGATAATGTAATCTACTTTAAAGAGAAGCTTTAAGTTACTCTTTAAGAGGGGGGAATAAAAGACCAACAAGTGTTTAGTTATTTGCTGTTATAACAATGTAATAAAAACATGAGTGATGCTTCTGAGAACAGATGTTTATGAGAGTGATTTCACAGTCCTGTGGGAAGTCATTCTAATCTGTGATGAGAGACTCATCCAGGCCTCACAGGGAATTTCAAGCCTCTCTATCATTGCTGTAGTTAGATGTTTATACTTGTTTCTTGGATTCCTTAGACCAGAACTACTCAAAAATATATGCTGCTAGTTGAAGTACCTTATTTTCTCTCAAATCAACGAAATGTTTTTCCATATACATACATTTTTTCTGTGAGGATTATTAGAATTTGGTTGGAAAAGAAGTGCAGGAAACCCATAAAGTTATATTAGAGTGGAAATAAAATAAAAGCTGATTTATTGTAAAAGCCAGGAAGAGCCTCAGACTTCTAGCTACTATTTTCTATTATGCTTTGACCATGAATGGGAGTTTTCTTTAGAGATATAATATAAACCGATGAATTGTAAGCAGTACAGGGCATGAGGCTCATAATCCTAGAATGGCTAGTGGCATACCTGCTGCTACTACATAACAGCACATTGCTTTCAGAAACTCGATCAATAAAAACATCTCATTATATTGCATAAAATTAATTATATTGAATATTATCCTGCTGTAAAAAATCAACAAGAGCTAATTTATAATTTAAAAAATCAAAAACCTACCAGATACAGCAAGGAAGTCATCAATGCTTGTAATGTCATCGACAGCTTCGGTGAGGACATGTATGTGACTCTCCCACGTGCGCTTGTACATTTCCATGGTGTTTTTGACCACTTGGCTTTTGGGTCTTGCAGCCAAAGCAAGTGCGGCATTAATAACCTATAAAGATGTAGAATGTTTACATGGTGATTTCTTTGGGAATATTTATCATTGTGCAGGTGACAGATCTATATTTTTTTAAAGATTAGATATGGTCATCCTTTAACAACAGGGACACCAGTAAAATGCCCCACATGTAACTTCCTCTTTTGGTAATAATTTAATTTTTGTAATAATTTAATTTTAAAACTATTTATTGAGGGCCAATGCACCAAGACCTGCAGGAGATACAAAGATAATTGGTGACTATCTTTAAAGACCTCTTATATGACTCAACAGGAAGGCTAACTATATAATACTATAATGCAATCCAGTATACAATAAATACTATAAGAATGAATAATGGGCAATAGGCTTTAGAGAGCAGAGAGAGCACCTTCACCTAAATGCTAAAGAAAGGCTTCAGGGAAGAATGGTATTTGAACTGATCATTTGGATACACATGCACAATTACATAGAGAATGTCCATTATATGCAAATCCCTGGAATAAGAACTTTGACTTCCTTGAGTGCTTGTAGAATTTCACCAGTAGATATTTACTCACTCATTCATTCACTCAGTACATCAAATATATAGGTTCTAGGGACTTGGCAATGAACAAGACACAGGCAACAATCGGGACCTTCATTGAGCTTATTTTCCAGTCATGGAGACAGACAATTAGCAACTTAACTAAGTAAAATATATCATTAGATGGCTATAAGAACTAAGGAGAAAATATAAAGAAGGGAAGGGGGGTAAGGAGTACAGGGATGGGGATGGTAGAACATTTGCAATTTTAATAAGGCCTAGTGAACAAGAGGACATTTGAGTAAAATCATTGGTGGAAAGAATTTTGGGACAGAGATGTAGCAATATTCAAGAAGTGACAAAGCAGGAGAAATACTCAGAGAATGGTGAACGGTTTCATTTGGAGCCTGGGTATGCAGCAGGAGTTTCTGACTCTCCTGCTCAGGGATGTGGCCTTATTTGGAAGGTACCAGAGAACCCTTGTTAACTTTTGACCAATTCTCTCAGAATTACACTTTAGAAAAATGAATTTGGCAGCCAAACATAGGAGGCTACTGAAATACTTCACAGGAATGAGAAAGAGACCAGACTACCATGGTGGAGGTAATCAAAACAACTTGACAGGACTTTCAACTCGTTAAAGTAGGATGAGGATAGGTAAGAGATTATTGCCAGAAACACCATGCAGCCATTAACAATTCTGTGGAAAATAATATTTAAAGACATGGAAAAACTTCCACAACAGTGCAATAAAAATAGATTATAGGTTCTGGCAAAATGGCGCTCTAGGCAGAAGCACCATGCCATCCCTCCATAGCAAAGATCCGAAAAACTAAGCCGAACAGAGAATACAACAATCCTGAACCCTAAAACATCAAATGAAGAGATAAAGAACTCAGCCAAGCACCAAAAGGAGTGCGAAATCTGACAGAGAACGGAGAGCGAGGAGAGATTCATGCAGAGGTCCCCTACCAGCTAATGCAACGCGGATCTGCCATCTTGGACTCCTATCAGAGACCAGCAAATGGGGTATGAGAAAGCAGTCCAGTGGGAGACAAAACAACCGGTAATTTGTGATATACGCTTACCCAGCTCCCACCCTTCTTCACCCCCCACTCAGCCTCCTCTGCTTCCCGCGGCCACAATCTCTTGTCTGGGAAACACCAGCTGCTTAGATTCCACAAACCCAAACGGGCAGGCTCTCTGAGTGCCATTTGTTGGCTGCTGGTGTTGTTTTTTTTTCCGCTTCTTTTGATTTCTTCCTTACCTCTCACCACCACCACCCCCTTTCGCTCAAATACCTGGCTCCGTGCACCATCTTTGCTTCTTCCTGAGGGGGAGCAGAGCTCCGGTAATTTGTGATATACGCTTTCCCACTCCCTATCCTTTGTCACTCACACTCGGCCCCCTCTGCTTCCCGCGGACACAGTCTCTTGTCTGAGAAACACCAGCCCGCACTACCTGGCTCTCTGGGTGCCATTTGTTGGCTGCTAGTGTTGCTTTTTTTCCTGCTTCTTTTGATTTCTTCCTTACCTCTCACCACCTCCCCCTCCATTTGCTCGAGTACCTGGCTCCGTGCGCCATCTTTGCTTCTTCCTGAGGGGCTGTGGAGCTCCGTTCCAGTGTGGAGCTGATTCCTGATCTGGGCTGCCGCGCTGGTGGGATCCTGGGAGTTTTGTTAGTTTGTTTGTTTTGAATTGTTTGATTGTTTTCTTTTCCTTTTCTTGAGTTGGGAGCCCTTTCTGGCCAGGCGGTGCTGCGTGGCAAGGAGAGATCCCCCTCGGCTTGCACAGACGTGCAGAGGGATCCCTGAGAGCATTTCCTTTTTGTTGGGTTTTTTTTTTTTCTGTTTTTTTGGGGGGCTTTTCTTGTTCTTTATTTTTTTAATTTCATTTTCTTTTCCCTCTTTTCCCCTTTTTGTCTTTCTTCATTGCTCAGTTTCTTGTCTCTCTATATCTTCCTTCTCTTTCTGCTCCATGAATACCTGTGTTGTATACCTCTACGCCTTCTAGCCAGGCTGTACTGCAACACCTGAGAGAGACTTCCCCAAACCTCATAGCTGCACCGTTGGGATCCCTGGGAAATTTGTGGTTGTTTAACCTTTCCGATTTTTATTTATTCATTCTTTTCTTCCTCTTCCCCTTTCTGTTTTTCTCCATTTCATAGTCTCTCACCTCTCCACTCCAATGGCAAGCTACCCTAGCATACTTTTTTGTTTCTTTCTATGTTTTTGGCTCCTGTTCCTCTCTCCTCTCTCCCATATCCATCTTAGCTCCAAACATAACAATCTCCCCACTGCATCTTGCCTACCTGCACCATGCGCTTAACATCACACCACCAAGCAGCATAGGCATGGCCTACTGGAACCTGCCCTGCACTGATTACCAACCCGCTCTGGTGGCTGTAGTAAGTGTCACAAACAACCTGTCCCAGTCACTCATCTTCAGCTAGACATGCCATGCTGTTCCACATCTGACTCACCCTGCCAATTGGAGAAACAGATGAAAAGTATTGTGCCCACAGACAAACAAACAACAAACAACACACAGTCCGCCTGCTCAGACATAGTCAAGTTTTAACAAAAAAGGGATGAAACAAACAAATCTACAATCAATAAACGAGAAAAATAACTACTGAATGCCCCGAAGACAGCAGACAATATCAAAACATTTACAAAAACAAGACAGGATGGTTCCAGTAGGCGTCCAAAATAAAACACCAGATGACTCCCCAGTGCAAGAAAACGCACTAGAACTAGCTGATAGGGAATTCAAATCTCTAATACTCAGAATTCTCCAAGAGCTGAGGCAAAAAGCTGACAAACATGAGTAAAATATAGACAAATTCATGGAAAATACAAACAAAAAATTGGAAGAATTCAGGAAAATAATGCAGGAACAAAATCCCAAAATAAATTCACAACTAGAAATTATACAAAGGCAACAATTAGAAATCCAAAAGATAAACAACAAGATTTCAGAAATGGATGGTGTCATAGAAGGGCTGAGAAGCAGATTTGAAAC
>NW_004444099.1:3936467-4001929 GCF_000243295.1 Trichechus manatus latirostris | reverse complement strand
ACTGTTAAATGAGAAACTATTCTGTTCTGTAAGCCTTCATCTTAAGTGAGAATAACAGCACAATTGGAAGAGCGTAGTCAATGTCACTGAACTGTGCACGTAGAAATTTTTGAAATGGTCTATCTTTGGCTATGTGTATTTTCACCAAATAAATAAAGTTAAGAAGTTAGAGGGTTGACATGTTGTGGGGTTGTTAACCAATGGCTTAAAACAATATGTGTACTACTGTTTCATGAGAAACTATTTGTTCTGTAAGCCTTCACCTGAAGTACAATACAAAAAAAAAAAAATTTGATTACAAAGCATTATGTTCCTTAGGATGCTATTAGATGTATAAAATGTATGCAAGCATACAAGAAATAAAAGTTGGACCAACACAGGCAACGATTAGCCATCTCTCTGGGTGGTGGAATTTCCAGGTTTGTTTATTTGTTTGGTTTTTTTAATTTTCTTTTGTGTATGTGTAACTGAATATTTCAGAGTTTCTCCGGTAAATATTTTTACTGTATATTCATAATTAAAATTAGTGTTCAAATAAAGATTATTACTAAGGTTTTTTTTCCTGAGTAATGGGTAGAATGATTATAAAATCAAAATAAAACCAAACCCATTGCCATCGAGTCGATTTCAACTCATAGTGACCCTATAGGACAGAATAGAACTGCCCCATAGGGTTTCCAAGGAGCGGCTGGTGGATTCGAACTGCCGACCTTTTGCTTAGCAGCCGAGCTCTTAATCAGTATGCCACCAGGGCTCCAGAATGATTATAGTAATTTAAAAATAAACAAAAAGTGGCACAAACGTCAGTCTGGGTGGGAAAGGCAGATGTGTGCAGTGGTTGTGGAGGACAGAAATCATGAGGGGTATTAGATGTCAGCTTTTCTATCAGAAGTGACTCTTGTCACTCCATACAAATTATACAGTTGGTGACCAGAGAGATGGAACTGAAGCTCATAAAAAAAGTTCAAGTTGTCAAAAATGTATCCAGTCATTTGTTCATGCATTGAAACAAATTGTTATTGTACATCAACAATGTACCAGACTCTGAACTGGGCACTGATGAAATCACAGGGGAAAAGATGTTGCCACACTTTTTGTCTTACAACAGCCTATAATGTAGTATAAGAGTGAACAAAAAACCAGTGGTTCTTAGACTTTAGTTTGTATCACAATCACCTGGCAGGCTTGTAAAACCACAGATTGCTGGGCCATCCCTAGATTTTCTGACTCAATATGTCTGGGTTGGGGCCAGAGAATTTGCATTTCTAACATGTTCCCAGGTGATTCTAATGCTGCTTATCTGGGTATCCAGTTCTGCTGTTACGTGCCGTGTAATCAGTTCCGACTCATAGCGGCTCTAAGTACAACAGAACGAAACTCTGCTTGGTCCTGCACCATCCTCATAACTGTTGTTATGTTTGAGCCCATTATTGTGGTCAATTTTTAGAGAGTCTTCCTCTTTTTTGCTGACCTTCTACCTTACCAAGCACGATGTCCTTTTCCAGGGACTGTTCCCTCTTGATAACTTGTCCAAAGTAAGTGAGTTGAAGTCTCACCATCCTCTCTTCCAAGGAGCACTCTGGCTGTATTTCTTCCAAGACAGGCTTGTTCTTTTTTCTGGCAGTCCATGGTATATTCAGTATTCGTCACCAACACCATAATTCAAAGGTGTCAATTCTTCTTTCATCTTCCTTATTCATTGTCCTGCTTTCACGTGCATACGAGGTGATTGAAAATGTCATGGTTTTGGTCAGGCACACCTTAGTCCTCAAAGTGACATCTTTGCTTTTTAACACTTTAAAGAGGTATTTTGCAGCAGATTTACCCAATGAAATATGTCATTTTATTTCTTGACTGTTGCTTCCATGGGTATTAATTGTGGATCCAAATAAAATAAAATCCTTGACAACTTCAATATTTTCTAGATTTACCATAATGTTGTTTACTGATCCAGTTGCAAGGATTTCTGTTTTATTTATGTTGAGGTATAATCCATACCGAAGGCTGTAGCCTTTGATCTTCATTAGTTAAGTGCTTCAAGTTCTCTTATTTTTCAGGAAGCAAAGTTGTATCATTTGTATATTGCAGGCTATTAATGAGTCTTCCACAAATCCTGGTGCCACATTCTTCTTCATATAGTGTAGCCTCTTGGATTATTTGCTTAGCATACAGACTGAATAAGTATGGTGAAAGGATACAACCCTGACATACACATTTCCTGATTTTAACCCATGCGGTATCCCCTTGTTCTGTTAGAATAACTGCTTTTTGGTCTATGCACAGGTTCCGCATGAGCACAATTAAGTGTTCTGGGATTCCCATTCTTCACAATATTATCCATAATTTGTTATGATCCACACAGTCAAATGCCTTTGCATAGTCAATAAAACACAGGTATACCACTTTCTGATATTCTGTTTTCAGCCAAGATCCATCTGACATCAGCAATGATATCCCTCATTCCACATCCTCTTCTTAATCCGGCTTGAATTTCTGGCAGTTCCCTGTCGATGTACTGCTGCAACCACTTTTGAATTATCTGCATCAAAATTTTACTTGCATGTGATATTAATGATTATCATTTGATAATTTCCACATTTCGTTGGATCACCTTTCTTAGTAATGGGCACAAGACCTACCAAAATATAAGTACCATGGCGTGGGGGCTATTGTAAGGGTAAGCACAACATGATGTCTAACACATTGGAGGGGCACCCAGCTTCATAAGGAAAGGAAAGACGTCACAAATGAGGTGATATGCAAGCTGAAATCTAAAAAATAGGTAGAACTTGGTAGAAAAAGTGGACACACAATACTTTTTAGAAAGAGGCAATAATATGTGCAAAGACACTGAGATGAAACAAAGCCTAATCCCACCTTTTGGGGAATGTTAAGCAGAGACGAGATAATGATAGAGTAGGAAAGAAAAGAAGGAAGAAAACGGAGAGAAGAGAGAAGACATTTTTCAAAAATACCGAAATATAGGAGTAAAGCAAAGGTGATAGAGATGGGAGACATCATCAGAGAAAGAGGCAGGAAACTAAGGAATTAAGGGGTCATGAGATGAGGAAGGAGATCTTTTCAAAAAGTCAAATGCTGTAGAAGAGTCAAGAATAATGAGAACTAAAAAGCGATCTGAATTTGAAAAATAGGAGTCCCTGGTGTAGCAGTGTTAGTAACAGGATTCCCATTTCACCCAAATATAACAGTAACAGTAAAAAAGAAGCTTTTTCTATTCAGTAACCTACAACATGTGCCTTAGTTTCAAGGTATTAGAGGTAGAGGAGGGGAGAAATTGGTTGCTTGGAAAGATTATGTTGACGTTCTCTTCTTTTATTTCTTTTTATGAAAGGGGAACACATTAAATTTTAAGGAAACACACTAACTTTCTAACTTTAGAAATAACTACTGTGCAGTATGCTGTGACTTCAGTTTTATTACCTATTAACTTACAACGTACATATGTGTACACTGCAAAGGCTCTGGTCTCTAGTGTTTCATTGTTCTTGCAATTGGACAACTGTGTACACATGTGGTTGTGCTGCAATGATGCCTTCACAGTGAAGCAAGCCTTTAAAAGAACTAGTGCAGAACCCTCAGTGGGAATATGGAGTCATGAATATAAGGCAGGCTATATTTTGTAATAACATTTTCAGTTCTGCTGCTGATCCAATTTATCTGATTCAGCACTGCAAACTATGAGAAAACTTTATCTTACTTAATCCTTGTTGATATTTAGCTTAAATCTAAAAACAGAAACAATTCAGAAGATGAGCTAATCCTCTTTAAAACAAAAAAAATTGCCCTTGAGTCAACTCTGACTCATTGCGATCCCATGTGTGTGAGAGTAAAACTGTGCTCCATAGGGTATCAATGGCTGATTTTTTAGATGTAGATCACCAGGCCTTTCTTCCAAGGTGCCTCTGGGTGGACTCAAATCTTCAACCCTTTGGTTAGCAGGCGAGCACATTAACCATTTGCACTAACCAGGGATCCATTCCAATGTCACAGCCCCAGCATTTTAACTATATATCTAGAGAAAAATGACCACTCTTGATTTTCTTCATGTACAGCTAAAAATTATTGAAATGAATTATATTGCTTTCTGAAGAACTGTATTTCTTTGTATTATGGTTGAGGTAGAATGTGTCAGAATCACCCTTGACTCTGTCTATCACCTAGTTGGTTGGTTCACCTTTGAAATGGCCTCTTTAAGTTCAGACCCTTATTATATTTTAACTGGACAATTTTAATAGCCTTCTAAATGATTTTCTACTTTCAGTTGCTACTTGCTCCAAGCCATTTTCCTCATTATAAACACATTTTTCAAATACAGAAGTGATCATGTCACTCCCTTGCTGAAACCTTTGATAGAATCCCAGTTGGCCAAAGATAAAATCCAAATTCCTTTCATTAATTCACAGTCTGAAACTCTTCACAGGCTGGCCTTTACTCTCTGCTGTAATAGTTCCCCTCATCCTAATCTACATTCCTGCACACGGTCTTCAGCTCCATTTCCCGATCATACCATGCATCTCCATTCTTCTGTGGTTTTGCTCTTACAACTGAATCTGCCTTAATGCTCTTGCTCTAGTCCTTGTCCTGCTCTTGCCCATCTGGAGAAATGTTTATCTGTAACAAACTCCTTGAAATGTCACCACTAACTATGAAGCCCTGTCCCATTCCCTAGTCCCAGTTAGCTGAATTGTCCTCTGTATTTTAAGACTACTTTGCCCATATAACTAAACAGTAGTTATTATACTGCATAATTATGTTTATACATGTCTGCTCCCAGATGATGTGCTCATTGAGAGGAGGGGCTGCAATTTATTCACCTTTGTTTCTTGGTATATACTACCCATTGACCCTATTGCTGTTGAGTCAATTCCAACTCAAAGTGACCCTATGGGACAGAGTAGAACTGGCCCATTGTGTTTCTAAGGCTGTAATCTTTATGGGAGCAGACTGCCACATCTTTCTCTCATGGAGCAGCTGGAGGGTTCGAACCATCAACCTTTTGGTTAGTATCTGAGCACTTGACAATTGCACCACCAGGGCTCCTTTGGTATATACTAAGCTTGTTAATCACATTAACCACAATATTCATAATCTTTCACTAATAGAAACTGTTCTGCTCATAGCCCAGGCAGAAAGGGCAGCCACAGGGATTTGGGTTTGGCATAATTTCCTCCCTCTTCATTACTGCTTAGTTCATAGTCCTACTAAGAATAGACAATGCATAGGCTGTCCAGTGACTAACCATGGGGCATAATGTAAAAGGCTGAACTATTCTCATTTCTCTTGAAAATTTGAACTAGAAGTTATGGAGGAAGAGTTAGCTAAGCAATGGAACTAAAGCTGAAAATATATTTAGAAAGAAGCCTTGAAGTAAAGAAAGAAGTAGAGAGGACTGATGGAGTTAGGACCACAAGGGAGGTATAGCAAGCCAAAATTGTAAGGAAGAATAAACCGAGTAGGCTGAAGCTATGAGGTAAAGACAATAATAATCAGTATAGAGTAAAATAAGTCAGTGAGTGGTGAGAGGAGAATGGAGCAAAAACGTAAAGAGAGTCAAAAAGACTGACAGAGAAAATTCAGACAAACTCAGAGTGCAAAGGAGAACTGGCAGTTGGCTGTTTCTGAGAGCTTCCTAGTCCTGGTTTCCTGTCCACAAGAATAATATAAACAGCAATAATAATAAACACTTACAGTCATAAAGCCCATACTATGTTCCAAGTGCTTTCTACATATTAACTCATTCAATTTTTATAACAACTTGATCTGGTAGATGCTATCATTATCCCCATTGTATAGACCCTAACGCAGCTACTTAGTGGAAGAGCTGTCACCCTAACCCCAGATTCCATGCTCTTATCTGCTACACCCTACAATCTTATGTACTAGTCCTGTGATATTTCTGATGCCATGAGTGAGTCTATATTCCTTAAAAGCAAAGGGGCCTCACTGAAGGAAACATTACGATGCCTGATACAGGAGAAAAAAAAAGGTTTTTTTTTTTTTTGAGTTGGGTTTTGTCAGGCAAGTAAAAAGGGCAGGGGAGTTGAGTGAGGTTATAGGAGTAGAACATGGAACCAAGGACTTGAGGGGAGTTCTTGTCAGCCCCTTCCCCTTTGCGTCTGGCTTCTGCTACCCCAACTACATGTGCTTTTTCTGACTTAGCACCCTGCCTGATCTTCCTTCTTCCTTCCTCATACAGTCCTGCCCAAATCCACTCCTTTTGGACTCTGTATTGGGCCACAGAGCCAAACAACAACAACAAGTTGTCATGGAGTGGATCCCTACTCATGGCAACTTCATGTGTGTCAGAGTAGACTTGTGCTTCATATGGTTTTCAATGGCTGATTTTTCAGAAGTAGATTACCAGGACTTTCTTCTAAGGTGCCTCTGGTAGACTTGAACCTCCTAGTCAGCAGCCAAACATTAATTATTTGCAGACCCAGGGATGAGCCATGTGGCAGCCCTGGCAAAACCAGTTTAGTTAGCTTTTCCAGGTCCATTCTTCCCTCTCCAGTGTTCCCACTCTTTCTACTAGTATATGTGGCTGAGCTCTCAGCATGCTTCAGTCTAACCCCCCACATAGTTTTATATTAAATCCAGTAGATATGTTTTACTACATACTGTACTCATTTCTTTTGCCTTGGGAAACTCTGAAATATCCAAACCAGATTAAGAATATTTAGGGTTTGCAAATTGTCTCAAGGTTTTGTCTGTTTGATTTTTTTCCCCCTCCACTTATCAAAATCTTGTGTACAGCCCCTTACTGTACAGGCCCCTTCTAAGACCACGGGAAAGGTCATAAAAATGTGTTCACATGGTCATTTCTTCCAGAAAATTTTGCCACAGGTATATTGGGATCCAGCTTAGGGGAAACTGAGTCAGGGCCATATTTAGTTTGGATTTAGGGTCTAATTTTAGATGGTTTAAAGTCACTTCCATGTACCTCCTTCACTGCCCTCATACTTGTGGGCTGACATCAAATTATCATAGAACCATTGGCTTTTTCTAACTATATACCCCCTCCTCATCAAACTTTCTTCCCAAGCAAAAAAACCAGGTTAAAACAGCTATCTTTCTAGTTCTCTACAGAAAGTGATATTACAAAGTAAATTGTTTTTATGTTGTTATTTAAGAGGAGATCAACAAGTGTGAAGCCAAAAAAAAAAAGAAAGAAAGAAAAAAGAATTACAGAGGTTTATCTGACAGATAACTAACAGAAATACTGTACCATTTTTCTGAATTTTACGTTACTCCTGTATTTGTCAGCTTTTTAAAATCAGTAACTAGCTGTTATTTACTGTTCAATTCAAAGTAAATATTCAGTTTTTTTCCTTATAGAAGGCCTGTAAAATTATATAAGCTTCAGTCCCCACACAGCCTGCTTCTACCACAATCGAGCAGTATATTTTTCATAAAAAGCTATCTGTCTTTGGAAATGATAAAATGAACACAGATTCCTCTGCAATATTTCATCTGAACTCTGTGTTGATAACAACATGACTTTGCCTCCTTAGAGAACATAACAGCACCAGATAAAGAAGCCTTTTTTAATGTTGTAGAATATCTAACCCTTAAAGAAGACAAGAAACTCCTTTCTCTCTACCCTCCCTTTTAGTAGACAATTATTTTCTTCAAAGACTTCTCAAAGTATTTCTATTTTATTTCTAAAATTTGATTGTAAATACAATACTGTAGTAATCATAAGAGTAACATTATTGAAGGCCTACAATATGCCAAGCTGTTTATAAATACTTGGTTTGTGTTGTTGTTGTTAGGTGCCATCCAGTTGGTTCTGATTCATAGTGACCCTATGTACAACAGAACGAAACACTGCCCAGTCCTGCACCATCCTCAGAATTGTCACTATGTTTAAGCCCATTGTTGCAGCCACTGTGTCAATCCATTTCATTGACGGTCTTCCTCTTTTTCACTGATCCTCCACTTTACCAAGCATGATGTCCTTCTCCCGGGACTGGTCCCTCCCGATAGCACGTCCAAAGTACATGAGATGAAGCCTCACCATTCTTGCTTCCAAGGAGCATTTTGGCTGCACTTCTTCCAAGACAGATTTGTTAGTTCTTCTGGCAGTCCATGGCATATTCAATATTCTTAGCCGACAACATAATTCAAAGGAATCAATTCTTCTTATGTCTTGTATGGTGAAAGATACAACCCTGACGCACACCTTTACTGATTTTAAACCATGCAGTATCCCTTTGTTCTCTTCGAACGACTGCCTGTTGGTGTAGGTACTGGTTCCACATGAGCACAATTAAGTGTTCTGGAATTCCCATTCTTCAAAATGTTATGCATAATTTGTTATGTTTCACACAGTCTAATGATTTTGCATGGTCAATAAAACACAGGTAAATATCTTTCTGTTATTCTTTGCTTTCAGCTAAGATTCATCTGACATCAGCAATGATATCCCTCGTTCCATATCTTCTTCTGAATCAGGCTTGAATTTCTGGCAGTTCTCTGTCGATGTACTGCTGCAACTGTTTTTGAATTATCTTCAGCAAAATTTTACTTGTGCGTGATAATGATATTGTTCAATAATTCCCAGATTCTGTTGGATCACCTTTCTTTGGAATGGGCACAAATACGGATCTCTTCCAGTTAGTTGGCCAGGTAGCTGTCTTCCAAATTCCTTGGCATAGAAAAGTGAGCACCTCCAGCACTGCACCGTTTCTTGAAACATCTCAATTAGCATTTCATTAATTCCTGGAGGTTTATTTTTCAACAATGCCTTCAATGTCTCTTGGACTTCTTCCGTTAATACCACTGGTCCTTGATCACATGCTACCTCCTGAAATGGCTGAATGTCGACCAATTCTTTTTGGTACAGTGACTGCATTCCTTCCATCTGCTTTTGATGGTTCCTGCGTCATTCAATATTTTGCCCTGTAGAATCCTTCAAATTTTCAACTTGAGGCTTGAATTTTTTCTTCAGTTTTTAGCTTGAGAAATGCCAAGCATGTTCTTTGCTTTTGGTTTTCTAACTCCAGGTCTTTGCACATATCATTATAATACTTTACTTTGTCTTCTTAGGCCACTCTTTGAAATCTTCTGTTCAGTTCTCTTACTTCATATTTTTTCCATTTGCTTTCGCTACTCTACATTCAAGAGCAACTTTCAGAGTTTCTTTTGACATCCATTTTGCTCTTTTCTTTTTTTCCTGTCTTTTTAATGGTCTGTTGCTTTCTCTGTGTATGATGTCCTTGATGTCATTCCACAATTTGTCTGGTCTTTGGTCATCAGTGTTCAATGTGTCAAATCTATTCTTGAGATGGTCTCCAAATTCAGGTGGTATACATTCAAGGTTGTATTTTGAATCTTGTGAACTTGTTTTACTTTTCTTCAGCTTCACCTTGAGCTTCCATATAAGCAATTAATGGTCTGTTCCACAGTCAGCCCCTGGCCTTGTTCTGACTGGTGATATTGAGTTTTCCATCTTCTTTTTCCACTGATGTAGTCTATTTGATTCCCGTGTTTTTCATCCAGCGAGGTCCACATGTATAGTCACCATTTATGTTGTTGAAAAAAGGTATTTGCAATGAAGTCGTTGGTATTGCACAATACTATCATGCAATCTCCAGCGTTGTTTCTATTACCAAGGCCATATTTCCCAACTGTGATCCTTGTTTGTTTCCAACTTTCACATTCCAATTACCAGTAGTTATCAATGCATTTTAAATACATGTTTGATCAATATCAGACTGCAGAAGTTGGTAAAAATCTTCAGTTTCTTCATCTTTGGCATTAGTGGTTGGTGCGTAAATTTGAATAACAGTTGTATTAACTACTCTTCCTATATGCATGTGGATATTATCCTATCACTGATAATGTTGTACTTCAGGATAGATCTTGAAATGTTCTTTTTGATGATGAATCCAATGCCATTCCTCTTCAATTTGTCATTCCCAGCTAGTAAGCCATATGATTGTGTGATTTAAAATGTCCATTACCAGTCCATTTCAGCTCACTAATGCCTAGGATATTGATCTTTATGTGTTCCATTTCATTTTTGACGACTTCCAATTTTTGTAGATTCATACTTCATACATTCCACTTTCCGATTGTTAATGGACGTTTGTAGCTGTTTCTTCTCATTTTGAGTTGTTCCAAATCAGCAGATGAAGGTCCCAAAAGCTTGACTCCATCCACGTCATTAAGGTCAACTCTAGTTTGAGGAGGCAGCTCTTCTCCAGTCATATTTTGAGCACCTTCCAACTTATGAGCTCATATCCGGCACTATATCAGACAAAGTTCTGCTGCTATTCTTAAGGTTTTCACTGGCCAATTTTTTCAGAAGTAGACTGCCAGGTCCTTCTTCCTAGCCTGTCTTAGTCTTGAAGCTCTGCTGAAACCTGCCCACTGTGGGTGACCCTGCTGGTATTTGAAATACTGGTGGCATACCTTCCAGCCTCAGAGCAATCTGCAAGCCACCACAGTATGACAAACTGACAGACTTGTAGTGGTGATTTATGTTAATGTATTTAATTCACTATCAATGGATTAAGGGATTAAAAGGATATCTATCACTACCTTCATTTTACTGATAAGAGAAAGGAGGCACAAAGGGACTGAGTAATTTTCCCAAGAATATATAGGAGTCATTTGGTGGTGCAAAAGGTTAAGTGCTGGACTACTAAGTGAAACTTTGCAGTTCAAACCCACCCAGAGGTGCCTTGGAAGTAAGACTTGGCATCTGCTTCTGAAAGGTCACAGCCTTGAAAACCCTAATTAGCACAGTTCTACTCCGACATACATGGGGTTGCCATGAGTTGGAATTGACTCAACAGGAACTAAAAACAACAATATAGAAGGGACTCTGGATTGGTTAGAATTTTGCTATGCTTCAAACTAATTGTATGTCCACAGAGGAGTCATATAATCTCCCCAGGCTCATTTTCCCAGAAGTAAAAGATGTACTGGGAAAGTGGGAGGGCAGCATTTGAATTAGATGGTCTCTCTGTGGTCCTGTCAGATTTTAATATTCAAATTTAATGCTATCATCTGATGTACACTTCTCTTGACAGATTTCAGAAAACAATTATCTAAAATGTGGAAATAAATCTATGTAATTTCATTTTTCTCCAGAGATATTTTAATATTGGTATTGATACAAATAATCTTTAAAATCTTAGTTTATATAACAAAAGTATTTTGTGCAATAAAAAATGAGTTATGTCTAGTATCTATAGGCCTGATTACCTAAGTGTCATGGCATGTAGAAGAAATTAAAATAACTAGATACCTGATGCCTCAAATACATCTAAGCTTGTGTATGAGATGAATTTATATGACACCCACTTAAACTGGTAACACCGTAATATTTTCAGAATTCTAGCAACTGTGGCATTTATATCAAATTCAGTGCTCTAATTCTGTGCATTCCTTTCTTAGATGCTTAAACGGTATTCTACTACAAAAATGTTTCCCACTTTCTATGCTGTTTTTCCCACATTTCTTTAGTCTTGATAACCGTTTATATTTTGCTTTCTCATATTATACCTCATTTATGGGAAATTAACCTTGCATTTTGAAAGTAAATCATGCAATATTTCTCCTTATAAATCTCCATAGTCACAGCTTTACATTAAATGAAAAAGGTATCTCAGGAGAGAAGGGGAGATAACTTGTCATGGACTTCTACGAATTTACATCTAACTAATGAGACTGCATTCAACTTTGGCCTCACAACCTTATAATCGCCTTACTCCATGAA
The DNA here is from genome assembly GCF_000243295.1 of Trichechus manatus latirostris. Classification (NCBI taxonomy): domain Eukaryota; kingdom Metazoa; phylum Chordata; class Mammalia; order Sirenia; family Trichechidae; genus Trichechus; species Trichechus manatus. Next base: position 3,990,180 of record NW_004444099.1, on the reverse strand, counting down.
GGGATGATCCTTGCATGATATGATTACTCACACTAAAACGTCTCATAATATTGCCTTTGGGTACACATGTAAGAAACTGAAATAACCAATTCTAGGGGGTAAAAGTATTTTTTAAAAAGAGAGAGGCAAATCTTATTTCTGGGAGGATATGGCTTTCTTTGAAAGTACATTCTAGTATAAGCATTCTTATCTCTTACTCCACATTGCCAGAGAAAAAAAGATGAAAAATAAAACCCAGGACACTATTTAGGTTATATAAAATGTAATAAACAGAAAAAATAATGTTCTCCAGAAGGTCTATAAAAGATAATCATTCCATATGAAAATCAATATATATATATTTCTGTCATCTATACTAAATAGTAACGCTTTTAAACCCTATTATATCAAATAGTAAATGACTGAGAGAAGAAAATCAAATGGGTTTATTGGCATAATATAACAAAATCACCAATAAGCAAGCTATGTAGACAAATGAAAATGGGATTTGGAGTCAGACCCCACATTTTAATCCAGCTCCCTGACTTATCAGTTGTGTATGATTTTAGACAAATGGTTTACTCTCTAAGCCTCAATTTCCTTGCCTGTAATGGCCATAAGATTGCTTATTGCAGAGGCTGTTGGTAGAATTAAATTAGATTAGGTAAGTAAAGCAACCAGTACTCACCTAGCTCAGAGTTGGGCAATTCACTAATGTTTGTTTCTATGCAAATGGTTTGGAAAAAAGAATATTTCAGAAATTCAAAAGAACACTGTATACAAAAACACATATACGCACAGGATTTATAATTTTGTTAGGCTCAATAATCATTTTGATAGCCTAATTGGGGAAATCTCCCTTGGTTAGGTAAATGTAAATTTAAGAAAAACTGAATCTACAGAGACACTTTAATTTTGTGATTCATCTATAACTTATAATTAAAATAAAAGAAAACTTGCTTTAAAAAAGAAAAAAAGCTTTGAAACCAATAATGTATATCACAACTTAAGGTAATGGAAAACATTTTAATTTTCAACGATGAAAAAGCAAAGACAACAGAGACTTTTTGATCCATTATAACCTGCCAGTCAGGTATTTACCATATTTTAATGTAAATAATGCGTGTCTTCTACATTTATTTGCTAACCATACCCTCCTCCGTGAGGTATTTTTGTCAGTGTGCTATGCGAATTTTGTTTTTCAGCAACATGTAAAAAAAAATTTGTCATAGTGGCATTTACAAAACTACCTTGCAGTGGGAGGGCACAGTTGGCAAGCAAACATAGAAAGTGCACATTATTTGTGAAAAAATACTGTAATAAGTTTAGAATTTGGAATTGAAGAAATTCTACTACTTTCCAAATCATTTGGGCTCAACTGAAGGAATTAAAAATAAATTTGATACTTTCACCAAATTAATAAATCCCTTTTTTAAAAAGAAATTTTGCAGCAGAAACGTCTTTAAAGGTTCCCTTTAATGCACCATCCAATTTCATATAAGAGGTAAAATGCAATCTATTTCTTAATTGCCAAAATATGTTTTATAACAACAGATTGGCAAAAGTAAAAAAGAAAAGAAAAAAGTGTATTTCCAACGTCTGAATAGTTAAGATTAGACATTTTTTCTCCATAGATTTGAGATTTTTGATGGTTCAATTTTGGCTTTAGCAGTAGAAAGAGTTTATGTTGCAGACAGAAATTTTCAAATATGAAGGCACCTATCTCAGGACAGGAATGGCGGGATCAACATACATTCCTAGGAAGCAAAATGTCAGGATATAAACAATTTGTTCTTGGGAAGAATGTGTCAGGATGTCAACAATTTGTTCCTAGGAAGAATGCGTATAACCGAATCTACTGGTACCACTCACCTAGGAAGTAAACTCATTCCATTGTAGCCAAAGGGTGATCTTTACATTTCAAAGGACTCCAAAGCTGAAGCTGAATTAATCATTAGTCCCCTACCTTTCTTTTGTTTTCTATGCATAAAAACTTCTAACTTGATACAGTGGAGTGCTTTGTATTTTTACTTAGTGCTGCCCAACTCAAGCTGTATTATTTCTCCATAAAACTCCTTTTCTTTCTCTCCTAACAGAGTATGAAATTTTCTTCTTTGAAAAGTATTAGGAAAATTAACTGTTCCAATTGTCAAGTAATATTTGCTAAGTACCTACCATTTATTTAATGTAGAAAACATGACAGGAAACAAACTTAGAAAATATTTTAAGAGTGTAAATGGAGAAAAGTCAAAGACAAATATCAATAAAGGCTAACAAATATATAAAAACTATATTATATATGCAATATTTTCCCTGAGCTGCAAAGGTGTGTTAGGAAGATAGGTATATAGGCTATAGGGTGTAAGTTGGTTTGCAATAGTCAGGGATCACTCTCTCTCTCTCTCTTTCTCCTGCTGATGTCTTTTTACAAAAGACATTTACTTAAAGTATTTGACCTAGTAATTTGACTTGAAGGACTTTATTCCCACTGCCACAACCCAACCATATGTTATCATTATCTCCCACAGGGACAAGTGAAGTGACCTCCTATCAAATATACCACAAAGGTCCTGCTTCTAGACACTCTCTACAAAGTGATCTTTCCAAATCACAAAACTCATGAAGCTCCTTTTTCCTTTTTTTATCTTAGGATAAGCACAAAAATACTTAACCTGGCTTAACTCTTGAAATATTGGCCCTATTTATCTCTCTAGTATCATTTCCCATCACTTTCCCTTCTCATTTTCGATTCTCTTTCCTTGCCTAGTAGCATTCATTCATGCTGTTCCTTCTGTATCCATCTACCCCTTCCTGTTGTTGCTGTTGGCTTCCATAGTGTCAGCCCCCACTCAAAGGGACCCTATGCACAAAGGAACAAAATGCTGCTCAGTCTTGTATCATCCCCATGGTCCCATGATAGCCTGTGAATCAGACCATTTTGATCCATAGAGTTTTCATTGGCTTATTTTCAAAGTAGATAATTAGGCCTTCCATTTTAGTACGTCTTGGTCTGGAACCTCAACTAAAACATGTTCGGCATCATAGCAACATGCAAGCTTCCACTGACAGATGAGTGATGGCTGTGTATGAGGTATTGAATTGAACCCAGTTCTCTCCAATAAAGTTGAGAATTTTACCACTGAACCACTAATGCCTCATCTACTTCTTCCTCAACTAAAACCAAACCCATTTTCATCGAGTCAAATTCCAACTCTTAGTGATCCTACAGGACAGGGTAGAACTGCCCCATAGAGTTTCCAAGGAGCTGCTGGTGGATTCGAACTATAAGTTACTGAATCAGAATCCACTCCATGGCCACAGGTTTGGGTTTGGAGTCCTGGTGGCCCAGTGGTTAAGAGCTCGACTGTTAACCAAAAGCTCAGCAGTTCTAATCCACCAGCGGCTCCCTGGAACCTCTGTTTGGCTCTTCTACCCTGTCCTATGTGGTCCCTATGAGTTGGAATTAAACTCGATGGCAACGGGTTTGGTTTTGGTTCAGGAAGAAGTAGATGAGGCATTAGTGGTTCAGTAATAGAATTCTCATCTTTAATGGAGAGATCTGGATTCATCTCTAGTTCATCTGATACAGTTTACCTCAAGCATCACTTACACAGGGGAACTATCAAATCTAGGTCAGGTTTCTCGATTATATACTCTCCTCTCTCCTTTGAGTACTTACTTCAGTGTGTAATGACATGTTTATTAGTGTGATAATTTGATTAATGCCTGACTCTCACCCCCTTGTTACCTAAAAGCAGGGACCCTGATGTTTTTATTTACTACTGAAATTCTAATACATAGCTAAATAGATTTACCAAGGGAAAATCATCACAAGTAAAAAAGGGAGACAAAGGAGACAGAGGAGGTTTTTTTATCACAGATTCTACAGCATAAAAATTCTAGATAAAATATCTTTTCTCCTAGGTTTTTCAAGCATTGCCAACTACCAGCTATTTTCCTCATTGACCTCTTTTTGTTATTTCCCCAGGGGATATGGAGAGTGTCAAGTAGAATCTCTCTTCCCATATAACCAATGCTCTAGTCTAAGGTTCCTTTTACTTGGCAGGCCCGTAACAAATTTATTAAAGTCTTTTTCCCAAGAGAAAAAAAAAGAAAAACCACCCCTATAAGGAACTCTTGCACCAGTACCTAAGATGATAAAAATATGTCCATACAGTTTATTTATAACTAAACAATGAAATCACAGGGAAAAAGAGAGACACCCCTAAGGTTTGTATTCACCAGAGACAGTGCTGATAATATCTTATTAAGCAAGAGCTATCTGGTTAAGCATTAGGCTGCTAATCCAAAGGTCCATGGTTGGAACCCATCAGTGGCTCCTGGAGAGAAGACCTAGTGATCTGTTCCCATAAACATTTACAGCCTAGGCAACCTTATGGGGCAGTTCTGCTCTGTCATATAAGGTTGCTATGAGTTGGAATTGACTCGTGGGCACACAACATTCCAAGGTGAGGAACATCTGCTGATGGACTGGATCACCAGGGTTTTCTTATTCCTACATCCAGAGCTCAACTCTAGAAGGACTGGTGCTGGAGAAAGGTAGATATTAAAATGGCATATCCCCCATGGAATTGCCATACTCAAAGCCTTGCCCTTTCACTAGTTCTTCAGATTTTAATTATGTGACTTTGCCAGCTAGAGGTCAGAACAGAAGTGTTAGAAAGAATTCAAGCTGGAAAACCCATTTAGAAATACTGTAACAATTTTTTTACCACACACTTAGGATAAATAAGAGTTTTCTATATCTATTGAAATTGCCTTGAGACAATAAAAGTAAAGCTTTTTATTAACAATCTATGGATGGAAGAATAAAACTAAAGTATAAGATGCTTTTAATAAAGCAGAATATTATTGAATCTTTAACTAGTGTTTTATAAAAATTATATCTTTATATAATCCTGAAAGAAATACAAACATCCCAGAGGATAAAGTAGTATTGTTTTTCTCAAATTATAATGTTCGTCTATAGTTTGGGCAACTCAATCTTTGTATTTTTTTTAATCTTTCGAATTGGGAATATAATACTTAACCTATAGAAGTATTACTTAGAACTAAATAGTAAGGACATTGGGAGTGATTTGAAAACAAACATATTATACAAACTTAAGGTGTTATTATGCAAAATAAATGTCCTGATTCTTTGAAGTATTAACAGTTAGAGTTTAGAGAGAATGTCATTTTCATTTGGAAATGGAAAGAAAATAATTGTTCCACCCATCAAATAATGGCAAATGTTATCTTTTAAAATTTACTACTACATTAGAGAGGAATCTTCCTTGGTCACAATAGATTGTCAAGGGTCTGGATGTTCATTTCACTCTCCAACAGCAGCAGTGCTTAACTGCTGAAGCTTATGTCCTGATGCATGTAAAGTACTACAGTAGTGCACGACTAATTGTAATAATCACATATCGAAGAAGCAATGGCCTATATTCAGGAGGACTCTCTTTGTGAGTATGCTTCCAAAGGAGAAAAAAAAAAAAATGAATTCCCAGTAACAAAATGAATTAGTTGATAGACAAAAATTACCCTAACAGGACATAATTAATACTATACTCTGGGCAACAGGCCCTCCTGTTTGAGCACAGACCTGCAATTCTTAAATTTGAAGTGTTATTTATTTTGTGCCAGGTAGGCTTGAGCAGTAACATAACACATAGTAGAAGATAAACAAGGCTGTGGTTTTTAATTACAGACTTGAATACACTGGGCTATGTATAGAACTCAGGAATCAGGTACTACTGCTTCCTGGGAGTTGGACCATGTAAATTAGATTGAGTAATAGGACACAAGGCTATGAAGAGGATGGAGCTCTCTCCTGGGAAATATAGGTGGCAACCTACAATGGCTTTTAACAGCTGGCAGGGTCTACTTGAAGAGCTAATAGCATTTTATGTAATGGATTAGGAAGAACTAGATGCTCTCCATAATGCAGGCCAAGCATAATTTCCATGATGACTGAGTTTTCTGACATACCAGACACAATACTTCCCTTCAATTTTCTAGCCTCATTTTCAGATTTAGTGTTGGGAGGTAGTGAGGGAGTCTGCATTTCTCCATAATCAGCCAAGGCTATCACAAGTTTTAAGAGATAATTAACATGTAGAATGTACAGGATTATGACCAGTTTAATGTAAGGAATGAAAATAAAGGAGTCAGGGATAGTTCCCATGCTTCTGGCTTGAGTCGTTCAATTTTAATCATGGCTCCAGTGATGGAAATAAAGGACAAAGAAGAACATAGGGTTTTGGGGATAAAAATTATAAGCTGAGTTTTGGACATACTGAAATTAAGATACTTGCAGGGAATCTATGTGGAAATCTATGGATTTCAGAAGCAAAATCTGGGGAGAAACATACATTTTAGAGTCCTCAACATATAGCTCTATAGACTGTTGTTGAAATTTGAGGATAGATCAAGTCCTAGGAAGACTATAACACAGAGTAAAAGGACATGAGAGAGGAAAAAAAAAAGGTGATTCCAATATTAAAGGAAGTTGGCAGAGAAAGAAATGCATTCAAAAAGAAATGTTCAGAAAGATAGCTTTGTAAGAATTTCAACAAGAAGATCATGGTAAATAGGGTCGAATGCTGGAGACTGGCCAGATAAGATGCGGAGAGATAAAGGTTAATTGGATTTGGCACTTGCACAGACGCTGGTGCCTTTGGCAAAGTTTTGATAGAAAACTGTGGCAGAAACCTGAAAGTAACTTAATGAAAAATACATAGATGATTGAGTTGATTACTTTTCATTGAATCTAAATTTATTTAATAGGCATTTATTCTTTGTTGTGCATTGCACAGAATTATATACTCCAATTCTCTTAACAACATCGACTCCTCTTTCTATTTCTCTCCCTTTCTGTCTCTCCCTCTTTCTCTCTTCCACTATACGAGTGTATAGCAATGTCTCACTTTCCTAGTGCTGCCATAACAAAACATACCACAAGTGTGTGGCTATAAAAAACAAATTTATTTTATCACAGTTTTGGAGGCTGGGAGGCCAATCAGGGCATGTGTTCTGATTTGCCTTGTCCACAGCTGCAGGCATTCCTGGGCAGGTGTTCTTGGGCTGTTTGTAGAGGATCTTTACATGGCACCTACATTACCTCTGTGTGTGTCTCTCTCTGTGCGTGCACTTCCCTTTATTGGACACCACTCAGAAGGGATTAGGTTTAGGACCCACATTCTCTGGAATGACTTCACGGACATACAAAAGAAAAACCCTATTCCCAAACTGGGTCACATTCACATGTACAGGACTTAGGATTTCAACGTATCTTTTGGGGAAACACAATTCAATCCATAACAAGCAAAGATTTTATTTATCCTAAAATTTGAAAACTGGCATTTACACAGTGAACATAAGCTTCACTCTTCTGGGTCAACTATGAAACAGAAAGCAAAAGCCCCAGGTTAAATTAGAAGTAAGGCATTCTACGTTGAACACAATTGTTACCAAAAAAGACTAACATGAAATATAAAACACGGTTGGCTCATTTAGTTGTAGGTGGCAGCTCTTTTCTTTTATAGAGATTATTTCCACTTTTCAAATAACTTGAGTGGTTTCTTAGTTTTACACATTTTTATAAAAACAAGTTTGCAACATATAAGAAAATGTAGCAATCAGCTCCTGTACAAAAACTGACCATTAACTTAAATCATAGACACGATCAATCAGCTGTAAGAGAGAACAGGACTGGGTCCACAGTCATAAAGACCAAACCACATCTTTGTGTCAGAAGGGATATAGTTCACCTACATTCAAAGTTCAGTAATTCTCTAATGCAAAGACAAGATGGGTAATTACACAGAACCCAGATTATACAATGGCCTCACTCATTAAGTCTGGTAAATTCTCCATTGAAATAGATTAAAACTTTTCTTCATTTACTTATGTTTTTGTGAGGTAAACTCAAAGCAAACTTTTGTAGCTCTAGCCATTTCTCCGTTTATAATCGTACGGGTTATATAGTGGCCTCCCAAAATTTATGCCCAAGTCCTAACGCTACCCAGGAAACCGTGAAGGTGACCTTATTTGGAAAAGGGATTTTGCAGATGTAACTAAGATAAAGTAAGATAAGATCATCCTGGATCTAGGGGGGAAAAAAAAACATTGCCATTGATTCATAGCAACCCTATAGGACAGATTAGATCTGCCTCATAGGTTTCCAAGTCTGTAAATCTTTATGGAAGCCGACTGCCACATCTTTCTTTCATGGAGCAGCTGGTGGGTTCAAACCACTGATTGTGAGGATGGTACAGGACCAGGCAGTGTTTTGTTCTGTTGTACATAGGGTCACTATGAGTCGGAACCAACTTGACGGCACTTAACAACAACAAATAATAAACACATCTCTCGCTCATTCTTTTATTAACCCATGAGAGAATTTTACCATATTATTAGACAAAATATCCTTTTATAAAAATCATCTAGCCTTTCCTCTATAAAAATACATTTCCTTAAGTATTTTGTGATATTAAGACTTAAAAGTGGTATGGACATTTACAAAGTCCAGGGTATCAGTTTTTTTTTTTTTTTGTTCTTGTTATTAGATTTTTTTTGTTTTTTAAATATTTTTAAATATATTTTTTAATGGATCAATAAGTGTTCACCACCAGGTGATAGGTGCCTTCATTCTTCCCCTTGCTACTTATTGGATTCTAACTTTATGGTACAACATACTAAAAAAACTTAAAATGTGCAGACCCTTTGAAATAGAAATTTTACTTTTAAAAATGTATTCTAATGAAATAACTAAAGGTGTGCATTGAAGTCTAACTTAAGCACAGTATTGTTTAATAAATAAATAATAAAATCTTGGAATCAAGTAAATGACCAAAGGGAGATTGGTAAATAAAGCATAGTATAGCTCTTTAACAAATACTATTAAGCTATGCAACATTATATTGCAGAACCATATTTAATGACATGGAAAGGTGTTCAAGGCATTTTAAGTGAAAGAACACTTTAAACATATGACTGTGATATATTTTGGTTTTATGTATAGAAATATGTACCTATCATTGAAGAATCTAAAAGGATTACTTGATTATTTATCATTATTTCTAGTGGAGGGATTACAGGAGTTTTTTCTTTTTTTTTTTTAAACTAATAACATGAGTTATATTTCTATAAGAGAGGGAAGCTGACTCAAAATATTTATCAACATCTCTGTTCATCTCAAGCTCATTTCAGTTACGAAGGACATCTGTGAGAACACTGTTGTTGATTGACGTCAAGTCAACTTGAACCTGCAGCAACCTCATGCGTGCAGAATAGAATTGCTCCATAACATTTTTAAGGTTATAATCTTTTGGAAGCAGATCGCCAGGACTGTCTTCCAAGGTATTTCTGGGTGGGTTAGAACCATCACTCTTTAAGCTCGTTGTCAAGTGCTTAACCATTTGTGTTACCCAATTCACAATTTTGAGAGGATTGGGAAAAAAAAAAAAAAAAGGTATTTCCCTTATTATTCATAGCTAAATAGGGGAATGCATGGGAATTTCTAAACTATCTTTACTCAGAATGTAATTAAACATTTTTAAAATATGTATTTGGTCTTCAGTATTTTATTTTATTCTAGCCATTTTTGTGCTAAGTGGAAAATCTATTCTATTTCCCGGTTCCATTAGTAATTTTATTTACTGCTCCAACTTTGAAACAAGTTGATGCAGAAGATTTAATGTAATTTTAGGATTTACTTCACACAGAAAAGTGTTCGTCAGCTATAATGTCCTCTTTGGCATTAAATATTTTGAATGTGCTAACTACGACAGACACAGCATGGCCAGCTTCCAGTAAATGTACCAGCCTCCTAGTAAACTAGCCCCTCGCCCTTGTACCATGCAGTTTATTAACCTATAAAATTCCTTCTCCTACAGTATAAGAAGGAGATCTTTACAGAAAACATCCTGTTGTACATCTTCTAAAGCTTAGGAAGACACCATTACAGGTAGTGGGAACAGAAAACGAATCATTACAAGCAAACTTTAAGTGACTAAGACTGCAGATGTCACTTGGTTCATTTACTATTTTAATGATTTAGTGAATATGTAACCCAAAAACCAAGTCAGAGGAGTATTTTAATAAATGTAAACTGGGATTACTTTTATAAGAAACGTAAGAAAATCCTGTCTTATTTTAGTAATATGTTCTAGGTTTGAACTAATCCTCTATTTCATGCATTAAACTTATATGACCATGTCATATGAGTGACTAAGCTACCATGTTAGGAAAAAACTAAGTCAGCACTCAATTTGTATTTGTGAGATAATTGTATTTTGTTTTGCTTTTATCTTAAGTCCACAGTCTAGTAAACACAGAGTTATCAGAAAAAAGCTTAATAAAGTATCTCAAACTATGTTGTTAAAAAATATTAAGAACTTTCTTGCATTTCATGTAAAAGGAGAATATATATTGTGTACTTTTCATTATTTCACATTTCTCTAGTACCAAACAAACCAACAGTATTCTATTGCCCTTCTACTGGTTTAGAAAAAGATTTATGCAACAAGTCATTATCTGCTAGTCAGGGGGCAGAAAAGATGAGGATTTTGTTCCTGTAATTAATCATGCTACAGTGTAGACCTCTCTCACAGTGACTTAACAAAATGCATTTAGATATGAATCTTAAATATTCAGAAAGATATTAGAGATGAATGCTTGAAATATTTTCTTTTTAAATCCTTTATATTATGAAATAAAACAAATGCATATAAAACAGAAATGTACAGTTTTAAAAATAATCATAATCACTCAAACTGAGATAAAGACTACAGCCATGACATACACATCCCCTATGACTTCAATTTTCTTTTTAATTCTACTTCTTAAATATGCATTTCTAAACCCTGTAGTTTAGTTTTACCTGTTTCTGAAAATTAAGAAAACAGAAAGTTTTATACCTTGCTTCTTTTAGTCAATATTATACTTGTGAGATTTATCTAGGTTGCTGTGTCTAGCTATAAATTAATATTTCTTTCACTGTCCAAATTTAACACAAATTATTTATCATTTCTTGTGTTATGACATTTGGTTTATAGTTTTGTGCTATTGCAATTAATGCTGCTATAACATTCTCTACGTATCTCCTCATACCTATAGGCGTATATTTCTTCAGGGTAGATAGCATCTGGGAATGGGATTGTTGGGTCACAGGCTATATGCACTGTCCACTTTAGGAGGTAATGTCAAACATATTTCCAAAATGTCATACCAACTTAGACTCCCAGCGATATATGAGTATTCTTGATATTCCACATCTTCACCAATTCTTGGCATTGTCGGTCTTAAACTTTAGCCATTCTGCAGGGAGTGTAGTTGTGGTTTTTGTTTGGACTTCCCTGATAACTAAAGAGGTTGGAAAGCCTTTTTATATATTTACTAGCCATTCACTACTTAGATTTCTTTTGCTAATAGCATGTTCAAGTCACTTGCCCATTTCCTGGGTTTTTATGTCTTTTTAATTTAAATACTCTATATGTTCTGGATATAAACCAGTTGTCAGTTATATATTTGGAAAATATCTTTTCCCATGTCAATATATATAGTTTCACTCAGATGTTTTCTGATAAACACAGGTCCTTAATTTTAATGTAGGACAATTCACTGTATTTATGGTTAGTGTTTTTGTTTCCTATTTAAAAACATTTTCATATATCCCAAACTCATGAAAATATTTCTCTACATTATCTCCTAAAAGTGTATGTTATGCCTTTCACATTTCAGTTAATAATCCATCTGGAACTTATTTTTGTATAGGGTATGACGTAGAACTTAAGTTTCATTTTCATTTATATGCATATAATTGTCATAGTACCATTTATTGAAAAGAACACATTTTCATCATTTTTTTGTAGTGTCAAAGTGGTCATAATAAAGGTGTATTTCTGGATCTCTATTTGTTCATCCTTGAGCAGGTACAACACGGTGTTAATTACTGTAGCTTTATAATAAGTCTTGATAAGTACCATAGAGGGAATCCTTCATGTATTTTGAAGCTCTGTTATAGGCTATGCATACATTTATAATTGTTATATCTTCCTCATGAATTGTCCTTTTCATTATCATGAAACGTGCCACTTTGTCTCTGGTGATGCTTTTTGTCTTGAAGTCTAGTTTATCTAATATTAAAATATCTCCTCTAGCCTCCTATGTTTACAGGTGGCATGATTTGAATCTTTAAGGATCTTGAAGCAGCATATAGTAAGAGCTTGGCTTTATTTTATCAACTTTATCATTCTCTGTTCTTTAATTAGAGTATTTAGACAAAGGGTCAGGAAACTATGGCATGCAGGCTGGCCATCTATTTTTGTAAATGATTTAAAATTGGACACAGCCATGCCCATTCATTTACATATTGTCTATGGCTGCTTTCTCACTACAGCAGCAAAGTTGAGTAATTGAGACAGAGACCATATGACCTGCGAGACTAAAATACTTGCTACCTGGCACTTTAAGGAAAGTTTGTCAGCCTGTTTAGACTATTAGATTAAATGTAATTATTGATATTGTTGTTTTTAGGTCCATAATTTTGTTAGTATTTTGTTGTTGCTGTTCCTCTGTTCCCATTTTACCACCTACTTTTGAGTTTTTTGAATTTTTTTTGATTCCTCAATGTAATTTGTATCTTTTGGCTTTTTGTATCTGTTAGCTTTTTGTCTGTATCTCTCTTATTCATTCTTTCATTCATTAGTCAGTCAGCCTTTTCTTTTTTAAACTGGTTGCTCTAGGGATTAAAATTCACATACCTAACCTTTCATAGTGTCCTTCATTAATCCCTAGAGTTAATGTTGTATTACTTCATAAAAAATATAGAAAACCTGCTACTCTACAAATCCCCTAGCCCCACTGAATTTTAGGTTATAGTATTTCTATTCGTTGCACCTATATACATTGAAAACCCCACTAAAAACATTTTATATATTTTTTCTTTTTTAAAGAATTTAAGCAGAAAAAAATAGTCCTTTACATTTACTCTGATATTTACCATTTTTGTTACTCTTTCATCATTTCTGAAGATTCAAATGTTACTTTAGTATCATTCCCCTTCCTTTCAGCCCCTCCCCCCGCCATTTTAGAGCGAATCTGGACGATGATGGATTTTCTTAATCTTTGTCTTTATTTTGTTTTCATCCTTGAAAGATATTTTCACTGGGTACAGACTTATGGTTTGACAATTCTATTATTTCAGCACTTTATAAAACATTTTTCCACTGACTTCTGATCTGCATTGTTTCTGGTGAAAAATCCTTCGTTATTTGAATTGCTATACCTCTGTGTATAATGTGCTATCTTTATCTGTTTTCAAGATTCTTCATCTTTGGTTTTTAGCAGTTTGATTACGATGAGTCTAGGTGTGGTTTTTACTTTTCAACTTAAGCTCAGGTAGTTGTTTTTGTACTTGATCCAGAGTTCTAGCTGTAATCTATGACAAGGATTGGCGCCAGTGCCAAAACCAGAACCCCTATTTTTTATGGTTCTAGATTTATATGGTTTATATTTTGCAAAGGGATTTTACATACAAGTTCACTGCACAGTGGGCTATAATTTTCTCTTTGAAACAACTTAATCTATTTTTTGGCCTTCATAGAACAAGTAGGGAAGTCTTCCATCTTATTCTAATTTTTTGGTAGAATTTTTATAGCATTGGTGTTGTATCAATCTTAAGTGTTTAAAAGAAATCACAAGGAAGCCACCTGAGCCTGGAGCTTTCACTACAAAGAGGTTTGTTAATTGTAGATTCTGTTTTGTTTATTCTTACAGGACTTTTCAGATTTTTTATTTCTTTTTGTGTCAGCTTTATTTTTTCCTGGAATGTGTCTACTTAATCTAAATTTTCAAATTTATCAGTAAAAAATTATTCATAATTTTCTCTTATTATATTTTTAACCTATGGGATCTATAACAATGTACCTTTTATGTTCCTGGGGCACTGATAATTTCTGCATTATTTCATTCTGGGTAAGTTTCAACGGGAGCTTATCAATTTTACCATTCTTTTAAAAGAACTAACTTCAGTTCTGTTGATCCTTTCAATCTCTTTTCTTAACTTCACAATTTCTGCTCCTATATTTATTTTTCTTCCAAGCAAATTTTACTGTTTTTCTTAACTTCTTTAGATTGATGCTTGCTCATTAAATTTCTGTCATTCTTCTGTGAATTAGAAGATTTTGACACACATTTCTTTTTCCTTTTTTCTAATTTCTACTGTGATTACTCTTTGACCCACATTTATTTAGAAATTCATTGATAGATTTTCAAGTATATTGGGATTTCTTAAGATCTTTTTGATAAATGATTTCTAGTTTAATTGCATTGCAGGTAGGTAATCAACATTGCATTATTTTAAACATTTGGAATTTGTTTAGGCTTGCTTCATAACCAAGTATGTAGTCAATAATTGTAAATGTTTTGACTGTGCTCAAACAAAATATGTCTTTGAAACTTGTTATGTGCACTGTTCTATATATGTCTATTAGGTCACATTTTAAAATTGTGACGTTCAAATCTTCTCTATCCTTAATAATGTTTTTAACTTCTTGTTCTATTAATTACTGAGAGAGGTGAATTTAAATCTCATAATACGTTTGCAAAATTTTCTATTTCTCCTAATAGTTTTGTCAGTTTTAATTTATGTTTTGATGTCACATTATTAAGCATGTAGAAATATAAATTGTGCATATTTCTGAAGCATTAAACCTTTATCTTTATGATGTGACCTTCTTTATCTTTACTAATCGTTTGCCTTAAAGTATGTCAGCTCTTATATTAATATAGATTCACCACCTTCCATTTTTAGGTGCTTCTTCATCGGTCTATTTTCTTTGATATTTGTTTTTTGTTTTAGCCTAGAAATCTATTTTCTCTTATATTAACAAACAACTATGTATGCCTTAAAATCTATTTTCTCTGATAGTGGTTAGTTTTTTTTTTTAATTAAAAAAAAAAAATTTAGCAATTCTTTCAATAAAATTGATTTTTTTCTATACTTACATAATTTTATGCATAAAGTCTATTTTCACTGATATTGGTTTATTTTCATTGATTAAAATCTATTTTCTCTGATTAATAGAACTATGTCAAATTTTAGTCAATGTTCACACAGTATACGTTTTAGTATACTTTTATTTTGAAGAATCTGCATTCTCATGTTTTAATTATGGCTCTTGACAAGAGTATATTTTATTATCTATTTTAAAATGAGTTTGACAAACTTTGTGTTACAACTTATTCTTTAATCTATTTATATTTAGTGGAATTACTGATATGGTTGTATTTAAATTTAATATCTTAATATATATTTTATATTTGTCCTAGTTAATCCATGTTTCTTTTTTTCTTCTTGAGATTATTTTTGTTATTCCACATTGTTTTATTTTGTAAGTCTGGAAATAATAAATATCTTTAAAATGTTTTACTGATTACCAAGCAATAAGAACATATACTCTTCATTGATATCTAATGATAAATGATAATTCTACTCTCCTCTTGAACAAAGAAAGACCTTAGACCACTTAACTCAGTTTTTCAACTTCTTGAATTATATCCAATTATTTGTCATATATTTCATTCAAATTAGAATTTAAATTACACAAGACCTTATTATTATTATTTTAAAGTTCCAATGTTCATTTACATGCTACTTACTTGTGACTCTCCATTTCTTCCTACATTTGGAATCATTTTCCTTTTACCTTAAAAACAATCTTCAGAATTTCCTTTTGTACTTATCTCTTGGTGGTGCATTTATCTTAGTTTTATTTTCTGAAAATGGTTACTTTATCCTTATTCTTGAAGGATATTTTCTCAGAGTATAGAAACCTAGATTGATGATTATTTTCCCTCAGCACACTGAAAAAGTTACTACATTGTGTTCCAGATTCCCCCCCTCTTTTTTTTGTTAATATGCCAGCTATCTGTCTTTTTTCCTCTGGCTATTATTATGATTTTCTTTGTTTTTATGCAGTGTCATAATGATTTATCTACATATAGATTTATATTTATTTATAGTGCTTGGCATTTATTGAACTTCTTGAATCTATTACCAGTTTTGGGTAGTTCTCAGACATAATTTCTCTTAATATTCATTTGCCTCATTCTCTCTCTCCTCTCATTCTAAGATTTCAATGGTCAAGTATATTAGACTTTCTCAATTTATTTTTAACAACTCTTATCCTTGGTTTGCATTTTCAATCCTCTGTCTCTTTCGGAGAGGGCGGCATGTATTTTGTGATCTATTTTCCAGTCCTCTATTTCTCTTTTTACCAGTACATAAGATGCTATTAATGCCATCCATTGAGTTTTCAATTTCAGTTATTATACTTTTCATTTATAGAATTTCTGTTCAGAACTTTCAAAGAAGGTAATGCTTAGGAAGCATTGAGTATCTGTTTACAGTGATGGAAAACTTGGCAACAGGCAGTGGTGGTGGTTATACAACATTGTTAGTATAATGGGTGTTGCTGAATTGTACATGTAAAAAATGTTAAATTGGAAACTGTTGTGTTATATATATATTTATATATTTACAACAAAAAAGATGATTGACAGAAAAAAAAATCACTTTCCATAAATTACAGTCTCCATATTCCACCTTGTTTTTTGTTTTTTTATTCATTTGTTTGTTTTTTACAAAGTAAGCATAGGTTTGGTTCTTTTTCTTCTTCTTTTTTAACTCTTTGACTGTGATAATGTTAATATCTGGTGTCCCTGTAGGTCTACTTCTTTAATCTCTCTTTTTTAACACTGCTGCTTCTGGTTCGCATCACTTTAGTCTTACGATGTTCTTGGTTCTTTGATTATATGCTAGACATTGTATTTACACGATATTTTTAGAAATAACTTGAGGCTTGGGATGATGATTTCATCTGAAAGGATTTTCACGGTGTCTGGAGTTATTACCAAATTCAGTTTGTCTTAATCCAATCTCAAGGTTTAAGATTTTTTTGACCACTCAAATGACTCCAGTCTCTGAGGGTTGGTCTAATTTTGCTTCTTGCTTATTCTTATGGTTCCTTAGGTTCCAATCAAAAATAGGTAGTAGTGCCCCTTCCTTTGGCGGTCCCTTACTCTGACTTTTGCTCCATATTCTTATTTTGCTATCAAAAGTATTACTGAGTCTCTCAGTTGCCTCTTCCATAACTGCAAAGATTTAGCAAATAAAAATACAGAACGCTGTTTACATTCAAATTTCAGATAAATAATTTTTTTTTCTAGTGTAAGTATACCCCATATAATATTTTGACATACTTATTGTTATAGATTGAATTGTGTTCTCTCTCCCCAAAATATGTGTTGGAATTCTAATCCCTATACCTACAGATGTAATCCCATTAGGGAATAGAATTTTCTTTGTTATGTTAATGAGGCCCTATCATTGTAGGGTGTGCCTTAAATCTAATCACTTCAAAGTTATGAGAAGCAGCATAGTCACAGAGACAGGGAGCACAAACACAGGAAGACAGATGCCACATGAAGATCACCAAGGAACTGAGGAACAGAAGCTCAAAGGGACAAGAATCTTTCTCTAAAGCTGGTGTCTTGAATTCTAACTTCTAGCCTCCTAAACTGGGAGAAAATAAATTTCTGTTCTTTAAAGTCACCCGCTTGTAGTATCTGTGTTATAGCAGCACTAAGTAAAACACTTATACTAAAAGATTATTTGTTGTTTATCTGAAATTCAAATGTAATTGTGAACCTATACTTTACGTGGCAACCCTATCCCAGGTCAAAAGTAACTAGAATGTCTGAATTACCTCTCTGAATTTCTATTTTCATGTAGATCTTAGCCTAGTCATTCCTCACTATTTTCTTAGCTCATTGATGCTTTTAAGAAGTTATTTTAAAGCAATATTTTATCTACCTATTTTAGTTGTGTTCAGTGAGAAATTTAGTCCAAATTACCTAGTGTGCCATCAGTGAAATTAGAAAGCTAATATCGTATTTTCTAGGTGTATTTTAACATCAAATATTACATATATAACATAAAAATACAGTATCAAAAATTACAACAGGGGCTCTAACATTTAAAATATTTTGCAATTTTTTTTATTTTAATAGTCATAGCTTTTACTCCTATTAAGTAACTATTAAATATGCTTTTATGACTTGCTCAATTCTAAGCTAAGCTTCTAGAAGAACATGCAGTCTCTGTTTTCGTTGGATTGAACAATGTCCATATTGTCTGTGTGTATGAGAGTAAGTGGGTGTATTCTACAAAATGACAGAAAACAATATGCATCATTATTTCTAGCAAGATCAATTTCCACAAGTTCTTTGAAATACAAAAGCACCACAAACAAGACCCAAGGAAGATGATGACTTCCATTGAGTAACAATCATTATCTACCTTCTAGCATTATTCACAAGAGAGAAGATAATGATGTCCATCATTATTTACTCCAGATATGATATGATAAGGAAACCAAAATTGGTATATACTATGTTCGCTCTCTAGTCATCAAACACTTCATGAATACATGAAGCATATTTCACAGTGAAGATATGGTCAAATGATGACAAAGACATAGAATGGTAAGTGTTTTTTCATCATTTCCAAAGGGATCTTCTGAAACAGTGGGGTTTTTGTCTCTCCTAACATTCCATCTGACTGATAGCAATGTCTAAGTGAAGTAATAGAGAAGTTTTACTTTTTTTTGACTGTTTGCATATGAAAGTGCTGTTCCACAACTGGAGTTTCTATATTTATCTCCTTACTTGGCTTTCAAAAATGTTCCCCAACTCCTTTCCCTAATTATGAATGAAATATTTGTAGTCTTACTTCTTATAAAACATTCAGCTTTAGAACATCCTGATTATCAGATTATAATTTAATTTTTTTATATTATTTTTTCCTATTAGCAATCTTGAGTTGGTTTTATTTAATTTGTTTATTTTTGGTGATCAACTCCCTGGATAAACAACTACAGGCTATAACAATTGGATAGTAGCTGAGACTGTGAAGTATTTCCAGAATGTATATTAAAAATGAAATTATTATGACCTCCAAGGTCAATTCTACTCTTTAGCCTTGAGAATGGTGTGGCATTGTCAGTGACACTGAAGATTGCCAGAGAGCTGAGAATGGAAGGTATAGAATGAGAAAATAAGCATTGGGGAACGCTGAGAGATGGATAAACAAATTCCATCATTTGAATAAGGTTTGGGGTGTATTTAGCCAAAGCATTAAGTTTCTGGCCTTGACCTCCCAGGTCCTGCTGTCAGATACGAAGCCTTCAGTTATGCTTGCAGCAGCCATCTCTCTGGCTGCCAACTCCAATCCTTTAAAAAAAGCCAAAGTGCTTCTACTTTTCTGTATGAGTAATGTTTTTAATTTAACGGTCTTTCTTTCCTACTCTTTGCCAGATTTTTTTTTCATATTATAATTTTCTTTTAGGAAAATGAAAGAAATAACTGTTTTACTGCTTAAAGAGGCATATTGGATGTCGGAAATCTTTGATACTTTTCCAAGATTCACTCGTGGCCTGCAGAATGCAGGGTGAAAAATTTAACCATTACTTCTACCTTAGGATAATGATTAGCCATCATATTTTACATAAATTTCTACACAGAAAATAAAGGACAAAATTCATTGATTTTTCTATTCTATATTCCTTTATTTTTTCACATCTCAAATAGCTACGTGTGTGTGTGCGTGCATGCACACTATGCTTTGTATACCTATTCCATTTATTGGATAAACATGGATAAATATTTAAAATACATGATAACTTCATCAATGTTTAGGGCAAATCTTACAATAAGAGTCTGGGAAGGACTTTAAATTCTACAGGGGAAAGTTACTGACTGCAGCCTCTTTGAGGGTACACAAAATGCCTTATCTACGTCACCATCTACAGTTTCAATTAATATATATTAAAATCTCACTAACACAGTTCTAAGTCTCTCCTTTGAGCTCTAGATCCACATCCAACTGTCTTCTAATCTGTCTTAAATTTTGGACAGTTACTCAAACACAACATGGTCTTTATCCTCCATATCTGTTTTACTTCCCTATGTTCCCTATATTCCCTATATATTATATATATATATATATATATATATTCCCTACATTCCCTATATCAGTGAATGGCACCATCATCTATACATTTATGCAAGGCAAAAATAAGGATTCATCTCTGAAACTTCCTTTTCCCTCATATCCCCTATATCCAGCCCAAATAATTATCAAGTCTATCCTCGTTTTTCCATTTTTACCACCACCTCCCTACAAACATCTCTCACCTGTTTAAATAGGCTCCTCTTAACTTACCCTACATCTCTGACTAGTTCAAAATAGAACTAGGGTTTCAACTCAGACCTTTCTTAATCAAAAGCCCCTTTTCATCACTTTTGTTAGACCAATTTAATATAACTTGTGGTAGGAATCTGTTTGCTTGTTAATTTAAAATACTGTAATAAATATAATTATTTCATCAAAAATAATACTTTGAGTAATGCAAAATGTTTTATTCTCCTGAGAAGTTTAAAGCATTTCACCAAAAATATCTTTACACTATTCGATAAACATATTTCATACCCAGTTACATCTCAGTCTGGCTCTAACTTAGCATAACTCCCATTAATGAGAGTTTCTACTGCGTTCCACAAAAATCAAAATAGCTTTTCTTGAAAACATGTAACACAAGCTTGACTTGTGTACATGTTTTAAGGGAGGAGGGTTACATGAATATGTCAGCGCTTGTGTTTGCTTTTATGTGCTTGTGTAGAACTGTCACTGCAATGGGGCACAGCAGGTGACCTTAGAGCATTCAACCTCCTTTCATGTTCTGTAGCTACAGGAACTTTATAATTGCAAAGTTCATAATTATATTAAATAATACAGTATAGTATAACTACCACTCTTTTCTTCCAAATCTCTATCATTAATAAACGTCCCATCCCTCCTCATCAGCAATAAATGCAGTAGGCACCACAGCTGTTTTAGACTACAGCATAGTTTTACAAACACAGAGGAGTAAATCAAATTAAATAACCACATTTCCTTTATTTTGCAAATTACAGAAGAATTAAAAGTAATTCTTCCTATGAAAGATTTATTTTTCTCTATGAATACAGGCATTTCAAACCTTGATTTGGTTTTCTGTGCTGATAATGTACTGTCTTATTGCAATTCATTTAAAAAAGATGAAGAAAGGAAAGTTGTTGCACTATAGAAAAATGATTCCATAAAGGCTTAATTACATAATAACTTTTCTAGTTGTTCCATATTCTCCCTCAAAAAAAGGTTGGCTTCTGTGAGGGGCCCAAGATGATGGCTTAGTCAGAAAACACACCATAGCATCCCCCTACAGCAAAGACTATGGAAACCAAGTGAAACAGATACAGATGGCAATCTTGGAACCCTGAGCATCAAATGAAAGGATGAAGAATTAGACCAAACATCAAATAGAAGGAGACACTGAATGAAACCATGAACGTGGAGATTTAAGGATTACAGGTGTCCTGTCAGCTGGCCTAGCACAGTGTGGCAATCTTGAGACAAAGTGAGCAGCATTCTCGGGTGAGGAGTACAGGAAGGCAACTTCATGGAATTCCCAATATGAGACAGAGATACTGTGTAGACAAACCTAGAGTGCAGCAAGTTGAGTAGGACATGAACCGGATCTAAGGAGGGAAAATGCAGGAAGGCGGGTGAGAGCCCCAGAGATCCTGGTGACTACAGAGCAGGGAGGAAGCCAGGAACTAGGGACAGGACTACTCACCAGCAGCAATGTCAGACCATCTGGGCCAGTGGCACCCATGGAGTAGTGGATCCATACAGTGGCAGCTGAAGTTTCCCCACCCTGAAGGACTCCATGAAGCCCCCCTCTTCGTATTTAGTTGGGCCAGGCCCCAGTCACCAGCTGCAGGTTATGGGGAATGCCCCAGTGCTCATGCCCAGTGACAAGAGGAGCACTCTCCCCCCTCCCCAGCTTTCCAAACCAGCTGTTTGCACTTCCCCAGGCCTGACCAGCAACCAGAGACACCTGCAATCAGTGGCATTCCCATACCACAACAATAACCTGGTGACCGTGAGAATGCTTCCTGCACCACCACCTCCCCCACCCCGGTGACTGGCTGGACAGGCATATTACCTAATCACCAACTGCCTGGCACATCCTGACAGGACCACCCCCACCCCTGCCAATCACAAGCAGGAGATCTCAGTGCCCTCACCCAACAACCGCCCGACTGCAACGTCACACATCCCACATCCAGATATTTCCTGTAGGCCAACTACCCATGCACTGAGACCCCTCGATTCTCCACCACCTATTAAGACACCAATTCGTGCATCCACAAAGGATCTATCCCATCCATTTGGGTAACACCACCTCCACAGTGGTTATGGAGACATTCTACCCTGCCCTCCAGCAGACTACTAACTGCTAGCAACAGCTGGAAGGATCCCATAGTCCCACAAGAGCTGCAGGAGGACCCTGATTGCCCAGTACTTGCTACACCACATCAGGGAAAGAATCTACTCTCACTCCTCTACTCAATCTGGTAAGGGAAGACATATGAGCCTAACCACAGAGGACTCACATGTGGGTGTGACTAGCCATACCCACTACCAAAAGGGAATCACACACAGCCAACCAACACCACCAAAGTCATACATAGATCAGTACCACAAAACAACAATTAAAATAATACAAAGGAAGAAAGATGTTCTTAAAAGAAAGAGAAGAAACAAACCTCCTGATATATCAAAACAAACAAAAATCAGAACAAAACAAAGATGTAATCAATAAAAAAATATATAACTAAATTAATTAATACCTTAATGCTTCAGAGACAGTAGACAATAAATCACATGATGAAACAGGATGAGATGGCTCAAGCAAGTGAGCCAAATAAAGAGACAGAAAATCCTTCTGAGGAAGAACTAATAATAGAACTACCTGGTAAGGAATTCAAAAGACTTACATTTAGATTCCTCAAAGAAATCAAGGGAAACATAGAAAAAAAAGCTAGAATAATTCAGGAAAACAATACAAGAACAAAATGACAAACTCAGTAGACAAACAGAAACAATACAAAAACAACAACTAGAAATTCAGAAGCTTAAAAGTAACAGAAATAGATAACTCAATAAAAGGACACAGAAGTAGATTTGAATCAAAAGGAGAAATAATCATCAAAATAAAGGACAAACCCCTTGATACTAATTTGTCAGAGGAACAATCAGAAAAAAAGAACAAAGAAAACCTGAGTTATGTGGGACACCTTCAGGAGGAATAATTTATGCATAATAGGAATTCCAGAAAAGGATGATAAGAAAAAAGTACATAGAAAATTTTGAAAGATATATTGGCAGAAAACTTCCCAAATATCATGAAAGATGAAAAGTTTTCCATTCAAGAAGCTCAACGAATCCCATATAGGATATACCTAAAAAAGAAATTCACCAAGACATATCATAATAAAGCTTTCTAAAAGAAAAGACAAATAATTTTGAGAGCTGCTCCTGAAAAGCAAAAAGTCACTTACAAAGGGGCATCAATAAGACTAAGTGCTGATTTCTTGTCAGAAACCATGCAGGTAAGAAGGCAATGGGATGATACATACAAAATCCTGAAAGAAAAGTATTGCCAACCAAGAATCATATATCCACTAAAACTGTCTTTCAGAAATGATGGCATAACTAGGATATTACCAGGTAAGCAGAAATTAAGGGAATTTGTAAAAATAAGACCAGCCTTTCAATAAATAGTAAAAGAAATCCTTGAGAGAGAGAACCAATGACATCAGACAACAACCTGAGAAAAAGAAACATGACAGCATCACCAAGATAAAAACTAAGATAAAGACTTTACAAAAGTAAAATAAAGCTGCAAAAGTGATAACAGGAAACAGAGATGTTAAGCTGCCAATGACAAAACTTCAAAACAAGCAGGGGAATAAATGGTGTAGTTATGGAACTTTCATGTGGAGAGGAGGTGACTCCAAGATATAATACACTGTTTTAAACATAGGAGTATAAAGGTAAACTTCAGAGTAAGCACAAAGAAAATTAATAAATCTACTAACAAAAAAAGAAGAAAATCAAAAAGACTCAGTAAACACAAAAATAACAAAAATGAATGACAGGAAAAGGAAATCTGTATACAAACCAAACTCAGCACAGAAAAATAAGAGTAAAAGAGAAAACTTTAACACCACAAAGAAAAGTATAACAAAATGGCAGCTGTGAATTCATGCCTATTGATGATCACTCTGAATGTAAATGGAATAAATGCATCAGTCAAGAGGCAGAGAGTGGCAGATTTGATTAAAAAAAATAACTCATCAATATGTTGCCTACAGAGACACATCTTAGACACAAAGACATAAATAGGTTAAAAATTAAAGGATGGAAAAAATATATCAAGCAAACAGTAACCAAAAGAGCAGGAGTGGCAATTTTAATTTCTGACAAAATAGACTATAAATCAAAATCCATTATAAGGGACAAATAAGGGCATTATATAATGATTAAGGGGTCAATTCACCAATAAGACTTAATAATAATATAAATATTTATGCGCCCAATGACAGAGTTCCAAAATACGTAAGAAAAAAAGGAAGAAAACTCTAACAGAATTGAAAAGAGAAATAGACAGGTTGACAAAAATAGTAGGAGATTTAACATATCACTTTTGGTGATGGACAGAACAAGACAGAAAATCAACAACGATAAAGAAGATCGAAGTAACACAATCAGCCAACTCAACCTCATAGACATATACAGAACACATCAACCACAGCAATACATTACACATTCTTCTCCAACACACATGGAACATTCTCCAGAATAGACCATATTTTAGGTGAAAAAGCAAGCCTCGATAAATTAAAAAACACTGACACAATACAAAGCAACTTCTCTAACCATTACACTATAAAACTAGAAATTAATAACAGGAAGGAAAAGAAAAAATATTAAATACATGGAAACTAAATAACACATTACCTCAAAACTATTGGGTCACAGAAGAAATTAAAAATGAATTTAAAAAATACTTAGAGTCAAATGAGAATGAAAATACAACATACCAAAACATTTGGGACACAACAAATGCAGTGCTGAGAGGAAAATTTACAGCAATAAATGCATATATCAAGAAAGAAGAAAGGTCCCAAATCAATAATTTTACCCAAAATTTTGAACAAATAGAAAAGGAATAGCAAAAGAAGACCATAGTTATCAAAAGAAAGGAAATAATAAAGATCAGAGAGGAAATAAATGAAATAGAAAACAGAAAAACAATGGAAAGAATCAACAAGATTAGAAGTTGGTTCTTTGAGAGGATCAATGAAATTGACAAACCACTGGCCAAGTTGACAAAGAAAAAAAATGAGAAGACACAAATAACCAAAACAAGAAATGAAATGGATGACATTACAACAGACCCAAAAGAGATAAAGAGGATCATAACAGATTATGAAAAATTGTACTCCAACAAATTTGAAAATGTAAAAGAAATGGATACATTTCAAGAAACACACTAGCTATCTAAACTGAAACAAATAGAAAAATTATACTCCTACAAATTCAAAAACGTAGAAGAAATGGATACATTTCTAGAAACACACTAGCTATACAAACTGAAACAAATAGAGGTAGAAAATCTAAATAGACCCATAACAAAAGAAGAAATTGAACATGTCACAAAACCCCTCCTCCAAAAATAAAAAGAAATAACCCATCCCAGATGGCTTCACTGGAGAATTCTACCAAACATTCGGAGAAGAGTTGAAACCAATTCTACTCAAATTATTCCAGAACATAGAAAAGGAAGGAATATTTCCTAATTCAAAGACATCACGAAAAAAGAAAATTACAGACCAATATTCCTCATGAATATAGATGCAAAAATTCTAAGCAAAATTCATGCCAACATAATTCAACAGTATATCAAAAACATAATAAAACATGATCATCTGGGATTCATACCAGATAAGCAAGAGTGGTTCAACATTAGACAATCAATGAATGTAATTCTCCATGTAAATTTAAAAAAAAGGAAAAGAATCATGTGATCATACCAATAGATGTAGAAAAAGATATTTGATAAAATTGAACACGCTTTTCTGAGAAAAACTCTCAGCAAAATAGGAATAGAAGGTGTCTTAGACTGGGTTCTCTAAGAAGCAAAACCAGTAAAGCATATATGTATATATAGAGAGAGATTTGTATAAAAGAAATGGCTCACACAGTTGTAGAGACTGGAACATCCCAAGTCTGTGGATCAGGATAGAGGCTTCTCCTAATTCACATAACCGCAGGGGCTGGCAAACCCAAGATCAGCAGGTCATAGAGCAGGGCTCTTGCTCACAGGCTGCGAAAATCGATGAATCCCAAGATCAGCAGGCAAGACCACAGGTAAGCTGCTAGCTCAAGTCCCAAGAACCAGAGGTCAGATGAACAGGAGCCGGCTGCAGGATCCAGAGTGAGTAAAAGCCCACAAGCCTTCCCAGAATGCCCACTTATATTTGATGGAGGCCACAAGCCCAAGGAAACTCCCTTTCAACTGACTGACTGCTCACAACAGATCCCATCGTGGAGATGATCACATTATACCAAATTTCATCACTGAAGTAATCACAACATCATACGACTGCCAAACCACTGAGAATCATGGCCCAGCCAAGTTGACACACAATCTTAACCATCATAGAGGGGAAATTCATCAACATGATTAAGGACATATGGGAAAAAACAACAGCCAACATTATTCTCAGCGGAGAAAGATTGAAAGCATTCGCCTTGAGAATGGAAATGAGAAAAGGATGCCCATTAGCACCACTCTTATTCAATACTTTCCTGGAAGTCCTATCTAGAGCAATAAGGCAAGAAAGGAAAATAAAGTTACTATGGATTGAATTGTGTCCCCCTAAAATACGTGTTGTAAATCCTAACCTCTATGCCTCTAGTTATAATACCATTTTGGAATGTGTTGTCTTTGTTATGTTAATAAGGAAGGACTAGTATAGGATATGCTTGAGTTAACCTCTGTTGAGACATAGAGGAGATTAAACAAGGAAGGTAGGAAACAGAGGTGGGGGAAAATTGGTGCCCAGTCATATGGAGATCTCCAAGGAACCAGGAAACAAGCTGAAGAGACAAGGATCTTCCAGAGCTGACTGAGAGAGAAAGCTTTCACCTAGAGCAGGCACTCTGAATTCAGAATTATAGCCACTTAAAGTGTGAGAAAATAAATTTGTTAAAACCACTCATTTGTGGTATTTCTGTTATAGCAGCACTAGGTAACTAAGACAGAATTTGGTACTGGAAAACTGGGGTGCTACTCTAACAGATGCCTAAAATGTGGAAGCAGTTATGGAATTGCATAATGGGTAGAGGCTGGAGAATTTAGAGACCATCTCAAGAATAGATTTGACACACTGAACACTAATGACTGAAGACCAGACAAGTTGTGGAACGACATCAAGGACACTAAATATGAAGAAAGCAAAAGGTCATTAAAAAGCAAGCAAGGAAAAAAAGACCAAAATGGATGTCAGAAGAGACTCTGAAACTTGCTCTTGAATGCAGAGTAGCTAAAGTGAATGGAAGAAATGATGAAGTAAAAGAGCTGGACAGAAGATTTCAACGGGTGGTTTGAGAAGACAAAGTAAAGTATTATAATGAAATGTGCAAAGACCTGGAGTTAGAAAACAAAAAGGGAAGAACAGGCTCAGCATTTCTCCAATTTAAAGAACTGAAGAAAAATTTCAAGCCTTGAGTTGCAATATTGAAGTATTATATAGGCAAAATATTGAACGATGCAAGAAGCATTAAAATAAGATGAAAGAAACACACAGAGTCACTGTACCAAAAAGGATTGGTTGCTGTTCAACCATTTCAGGAGGTAACATATGAACAAGAAGCAATGGTATTTAAGGAAGAAGTCCAAGCTGCACTGAAGGCACTGGCGAAAAACAAGGTTCCGGAATTGACAGAATATCAATTAAGATGTTTCAACAAACAGATGCAACACCGGAAGCGCTCACTCATCTATGAGAAGAAATTTGGAAGGTAGCTACCTGGGCAACCAACTGGAAGAGATCCATATTTGTGTCCATTCCAAAGAAAGGTGATCCAGCAGAATGTGGAAATTATCAAACAATATCATAAATATCACACACAAGTAAAATTTTACTAAAGATAATTCAAAAATGGTTGCAGCAATACATCGACAGAGAATTGCTAGAAATTCAAGCCAGATTCAGAAGAGGATGCATAACCAGAGATATCATTGCTGGCATCATACAGATCTTGGCTGAAAGCAGAGAATATCAGAAAGATGTTTACCTGTGTTTTACTGATTATGCAAGGCATTTGACAGTGTAGATCATAACAAATTATGGATAACATTGTGAAGAATGGGAATTCCAGAACTCACTTAATTGTGCTCATGTGGAATCTGTACCTAGACCAAGAGGCAGTCATGTGAACAGAAGAAGGGGATACTGCATGGTTTTAGATCAGCAAAAGTGTACATCAGGGTTGTATCCTTTCAACATACTTATTCAATCTGTATGCCGAGCAAATAACCTGAGAAGCTGGACTATAGGAAGAAGAACATGGCATCAGGATTGGAGGAAGACTCGTTAACAACCTGCGATATGCAGATGATACAATCTTGCTTGCTTATAGTGAAGAGGACTTGAAGCACTTACTGACGAAGACCAAAAACCACAGCCTTCAGTATGGATTACACCTCAACATAAAGAAAATAAAAATCCTCACAACTGGACCAATAAGGAACATCATGATAAACTGAGAAAATACCGAAGTTGTCAAGGATTTCATTTCACTTAGGTCCACAATCAACACGTAGGTAAGCAGCAGTTAAGAAATCAAACGACATACTGCATTAGGTAAATCTGCTGCAAAAGACCTCCTTAAAGTGTTAAAAAGCAAAGATGTCACTTTAAGGACTAAGATGTGCCTGACCCAAGCCATGGTATTTTCAATCACCTCATATGCATGCAGAAGGTGGACAATGAATTAGAAGTCCGAAGAAGAATCGATACCTTTGAATTGTGCTGGTGAAGAATATTCTATATACCACGGACTGCCAGAAGAACAAACAAATCTGTCTTGGAAGAAGTATAGCCAGAATGCTCTTTAAAAGAGAGGATGGCAAGACTTCATCTCATGTACTTTGGACATGTTGTCAGGAGGGACCAATCCCTGGAGAACATCATACTTGGTAAAGTAGAGGGTCAGTAAAAAAGAGGAAGACCCTCAACGAGATGGATTGACACAGTGGCTGCAACAATGGGCTCAAACATAGCAATGATTGTGAAGATGGTGCAGGACCAGGCAGTGTTTCACTTTGTTGTACATAGGGTTTCTATGAGTGGGAACCAACCTGATGGCACCTAACAACAACAATAGTAAAAGCCTAGATTGCCTTGAAGAGACTGTTGGTAGAATTATGGACATCAAAGGCATTTCTGGTGAGGGCTCAGGAGGAAGTGAGGAGAGCTACAAGAGAAAGTCTCTATCGTCTTAGAGAATACATTTGGTGTCAGCCACAGAATGTTGGTAGAAATGTGGATGTTAAATGTTCTGTTGGTGAGGCTTTAAAAGAAAATGATGAACATGTGATTGGACAATGGAGGAAGGGCAATGATTTTTATGCAGTGGCAAAGAACTTGACTGTATTATGTTCAAATGTTTGATGGAAGGTAGAACTTGTAAGTGATGAATTTAGATATCTAGCTTATAAGAATTCTAAACAAGATCTGAAAGGGTCCGAGTGGTTTCTCCTTGTCACTTATAGTAAAATGTGAGAGGAAAGAGATGGACTTAAAAGCTAACTGTGGAAAATGAAAATAGAACTTAAAGATTTGGGAAATTTTCTTGTACAAACTAAGGACAAGAATGTTCACTAAGATTGCAGCTAAACAACTTTTGCTAAAGAGATTAAGCTTGTGACTGATGGATCTAATCAATTACCACAGCAGAAAACCCATCAGCTTAAACTGAAGGGGAGAGAGAAAGAATGAAAGGAAAGAAAGTTGTCTGCCTCTTGGAATCTTACAGCAAGAAATAGGCCAAAGGAACTACATCTGTTTTCCTCCAGAAAAGAAAAGGGCCCTCCCTAAAGCAATTCAGAGATCACAGAACTGTTGGAAGGAGCACCAGAAGCAGCGCCTTCTTGGTTTCGAAAGGTTGGGCCAAAACTTTCTAAGTTTCAAAGAGTAGGAACTTTGCCAACTCAGAGTGGGGCTTGCTATTAAGGTGTGCCAGGGAGATGGGGCTGATGCTCAAATCTTGGGGGTATGGCTGTCATGCCCAAGGAGCAGAATAGAGCCTGTTGGGGCTGAGGAGGTAGGATCACCACTCAGATGGACTAGGACAACGGGGCAGCCTAAAACCAATGGAGCGGAGTTATCATCCCAGTGAGCCTGTAAGGCAGAGTTGAAGCCCTGGGTGGAGGGACCTCCATCCAGAATCGAGAGGGCACCGCTAACACCCATAGTCTGCAGGGTGAAGCGTTGTCCAGATGGTCTCAGAGAACAGAGGATTGTTTTCAAGTCTTGAGAGCCAATGTAATGTGTTCTGCTGGGTTTTAGACTTGCTTGGCGCCCATTATCCCCTCTTTCCCTCTAATTTCTCTCATTTGTAATGGTAATGCCTCCTTGTGCCTATTCTACCATTGTATTTTGGAAGCAGATAACTTGTATTCTAGACTGTACAGTTCACAGATGAAGAGGAATTTTGCCCCAGGATGGAATATGCCTGAAGTCTCACCCATATTTGATTTAGATGCTTCACAAGATGAGATTTTGGACTTTGTGTTGATTTAACACTTTGGGATAATGTGATGAGGTGAATGTGTTTTGCTTGTGGCGAGGACATGAATTTTTAGGGACCAAAAGATGGAATGTTATCAATTGAATTATGACAAGGGAACTTGAAGATAATCTCAAAGTGAGTAGGAACCAAATTGTCATTTATTTTGAGTTTCTGGTTTGCAGTACATTTGGGAATGTGAGAGAAGCAAGTTGAGCTGAGCTGTCCCAGATTTTTCACAGCTCTATTAATTTTCCCCTAAAAATAAGTGTTGTAAATCCTAACTTCTATTTCTGTGGTTATAATCACATTTGGGAATGGATTGTCTTTGTTATGTTAATGAAGCAGGATTAGTATAGGGTGTGTCTTGAGTTAACCTCTTTTGAGATATAAAGGAGATTAAACAAGCAAGCTAGGAAGCAGAGGTGGGGAAGATTGATGCCAAGCCACATGGAGATCTCCAAGGAACCAGGAAACAAGCTGAAGAGACAAGGACCTTCCTCCAGAGCCGACACAGAGAGAAAGCCTTTCCCTAGAGCTAGCACCCTTAATTCAGAAGTCTAGCCTCCTAAACTATGAAAAAATAAATTTCTGTTTGTTAAAGCCACCAATTTATGGTATTTATTTTATAGCAGCACTAGATAACTAAGACAAAAGGGTAACCAAATCGGAAAGGAAGAAGTAAAACTATCCCTATACACAGATGATATGATCCTATACATAGAAAATTCCAGAGATTCCACAAAAAAAAGTTACTAGAACTAATAGAAGCATTTAGCAAAGTGGCAGGGTACAAGATCAACACACAGAAATCAGTTGGTTCCTCTATACTAATAAGAACTCCAAAAAGGAAATCAAGAAAACAATACCATTTACGATAGCCCCCAAAAGGCTAAAACACCTAGGAATAAATCTCACCAGGTACATAAAAGACTTATACAAGAACTATAAAACACTACTGCAAGAAACCAAAAGAGACCTATATAAACGGAAAAACATTCCATGCTCCATGGGTTGGAAGAATTAACATTGTGACAATGTCAATACTACCCAAAATGGTTTATATATATAATGCAATCCCAATCCAAATCCCAACAACATTCTTTATATACAAAGGAAAGCGGCCCAAAATAGTTAACACAATATTGAAGAAGAACAAAGCAGGAGGCCTCATATTTCCTGATCTCAAAACTTACTATACAGCCACAGTAGTCAAAACAGCCTCACACTGGTTCAATGATAGACACATAAACCAATGGAATAGAATTGAGAACCCAGAAGTAAATCCATTCATCTACGGGCAGTTGGTCTTCAAGAAAGGGTGAAAGTCCATTCAATGGAAAAGAAACAGTCTCTTTAACAAATGGTGCTGGTGAAACTGGATATTCATTTGCAGAAAAATGAAACAGAATCCATACCTCACACCATACACAAAAGCTAACTCAAAATGGATCAAAGACCTAAATGTTAAAGCTAAAACTATAAAGTTCCTGGAAGATAACTGTCTTAGGCTGGGTTCTCTAGAGAGGCAAAACCAGTAAAGCATATAAATATATATAGAGAGAGATTTATATCAAAGAAACAGCTCATGCGATTATAGAGGCTGGAATATCCCAAGTCCATGGATTAGGATAGAGGCTTCTCCCAATTCATCTAGCCGCAGGGGCTGGCGAACCCAAGACTGGCAGGTCGGAAAGCAGGGCTCTGCTCACAGGCTGTGAAGACCAATGAGTCCCAAGATCGGCAGATAAGCTGATAGCTCAAGTCCCAAGAACTGGAGGGCAGATGAACAGAGGGCAGATGAACAGGAGGCAGGTGTGGGATCCACAGCGAGCAAAAAGCCAGAACGTCTGCTTATATTCAGATACAGGCCACACCCCCAAGGAAACCCCCTTTCAACTGATTGGCTACTCACAGCAAATTCAATCATGGGAGTGATCACATATAAACACTGAGAGTCATGGCCCAGCCAAGCTGACCCAGTCTTAACCATCACAATAACATAGGGACAAAACTAGGTGTCCTAATTTTCAGCATAAATAGACTATCAAACAAAACTGAAAATGTACAAACAACAGTAGATAAACTAGATAACTGGGGCCTCCTAAAAACTAAATACTTATTCTCACCAAAAGAGTAAAGAGAGAACCTACAAACTGGGGGAAAAAAAACTGGCAACAACATATCTAGCAAGGGTCTAATCTCTAAAATACATAGAAAATTTCAACAACAAAAAGGCAAACAATCCAATAAAAAAAAATGGGCAAAGGACATGAAAAGACACTTCCTCAAAGAGGACATTCAAGCGGCTAACAAACACATGACAAGGTGCTCTCAATCATTAGCCTTTAGAGAAATGCGAATCAAAACTACAATGGGATACCATCTCACCCCTGCAAAAATGGCACTGATCAAAAAAACAGAAAACAACAAATGCTAGAGAAGTTATGGGGAGATTGGAACTCTTATACACTGCTGGTGGGATTGTAAAATGGTACAACCACTATTGAAAATGGTATGGCACTTTCTCAAAAAACTAGAAATAGAAATACTTTACGATCCAGCAATCCCACCCCTAGGTATATATCTTACAGATATAAGAGCAGTACCATGAATAGACATATCCATATCTGTGTTCATTGCTATAGGGTCACTATGAGTTGGAATTGACTTGACAGCAACTGGTATGGTATATGTTCGTTCAGCATTATTCACAATAGCAAAATGATGGAAACAATCTAAGTGTTCGTGGATGAATAGATAAATTATGGTACATACATACAATGAAATACTATATAACTATAAAAAATAATGAGGCATCCACAAATCATTTTATAACAGGGATGAAACTGGAGGACATTACGCTGAGTGAAATAAGCTATTCACAAAAGGACAAATATTGTATAGTCTCACTTTTATAAAATATCAAGAATAGGTAGACACAAAGAAAGCAATGTTCTTTGATGGCTACCAGGGTAAGGAAAGGGAAAGATGCGGAATCACTTTCTAGGTAGTGGACACTTGTTATTTTTGGTGATGGAAAAGGCAATACCCAATATAGGGGAAGTCAGTACAACTTGACCAAGGTAAATGAAGACACTAAGAAGTACACAAAAATAAAGGACAATTTCGATAAATGCTATAATATATACAATTTTGCACCAACAGTGATAAGAACCAAAAAATATGTGTGTTGTTACATAGGTAGATATATATGCTATAGGTGTATAGGAAGGCATGTGTGAATACATGTGCATGCAGGTATAGGTGTATTTGTAGCCATATGTACACACATGTTTGTGTGTGCCACATATGTATTCATATATATAATAAAGTACATAGGTGGCACAGTTATGGAGACTTCCTAGATATATCCAAACACCTCGTGGGATTAGTGTACTAGGCTAAAAGTCTTGGTACGATAGTCTCATGAGACAACTCAGTCAACTGGCATAACATAGTTCATAAAGATAATGTTCTACATTGAGTAACATCTGGAGTCTTAAAAGCTTGCAAGCGTCCATTTAAGATACAACTACTGGTCTCTCCTTATCTGGAGCAAAAGGGAATGAAGGAAACCAAAGATTCAAAGAAGAAACTAGTCCACAGGAGTAATAGCCCACATGAACCACAGCCTCTTCCAGCATGAGACCAGAACTAGATAGTGTCAAGTATCACTACTGATTGTCCCGACCAGGGACACAATGGAAAGTCCCAGATCAAATGCGGAAAAAATGTAGAACAAAATTAAAATTCCTAAAAAAGGTCAGGCTTACTGGACTGATAGAGACTAGAGGAATCCCCGAGACTACTGCCTTAATATACCCTTTTAACTTGGCACTGCAGCCATTCTGGAGGTCACCTTTCAGCCAAATAATAGATTGGCTTATAAAATAAATGATATCACCTATGAGTAATGTGTTCCCTTAAACCATCAACTATACAAGACTAAATGGTCAACATTTACCCAAAAGCAAAGACGAGAAGGCAAGGAGGGACAGGGAAACTAAATCAATGGAAACAAAACAAACAATTGAAGAGAATGCTGACACATTGCAAAAATTGTACCCAATGTCACAGAACAATTTATGAATAATTGTTAAATGGGAACCTAATTTGCTGTGTAAACTTTCACCTAAAACACAACAAATTTTTTTTTTTTTTAAAAAAGCGTGCCATTTTACCCACACATATCATGAGGAGCCCAGCTAATCACCTGTCTGCCTTTAGATATGTCACCAAGAGTCGTCTGCAATATGCAGGCTTCCAGAGCTGGAAAGCATGTCCTATCTTAGAGTTAAATGGCAAGAAAGGTCCTTCCTGTTGTGCCTGTGAAGACAAGATCTCTAGCTGGACCCATAGCCAGTAGGTGGACAATGGCCAGACAATACGGAAAAGGCTTCAGTGTCATCCAGGGGTCAGCTTGGCTGTGATATCCACGGCTAATCTTCCCCATCTTGATGGATTTTCTCCATCCATAACCCAACTCCCTTCCCCATAGTCTCTCTAAGCTCCACTGAACATGGAAAATGGCGATACCCATTTTACTACTCAACCACTAGCTGGCATATAAAGTTTGTTAGGTTAACATTTATGAAGTGAATCAGTGAGTGGCTGAGTGGGTATCACGATTTGAATGCGGAAGAGGAGGCCTATAAAGCATAGAACTTCTCATTCTCAGAAATCTGCCCACGCATATGCTGACAAAGCTGCTTAGAGTGCCTCTACTCTGAAGGACATATGAGGAGAGAAAGGGGCAAGGAGGAGAACTATCATGTAGTAATGAGGTTGCTTTGTTGGACCTAGGTAATCCATATGCTACTTTACTCAATTCTTACAATGAATGAGCATGAGAAGTACTTGCATTTTCTTTTTTCAGGTGAGAAAAATGAGTTGCTGATAAGCAAAAACACTTTCTCAAATCACACAGCTATAGTTGAGAGTCAGAGTCAGAAATAGCATTAGAACCCAGGTACCTTTGGCTATTTCCATTGGGTAGCTCAGCCATTTGTATGCATATCTAGTAACCAAATACACCCTACCTTCCTTCCCTTTAGGACAATGCATTCCAAATTTCAAACAATTAAGTCATAAAACAGTAACTGAAATATTTCACTTTCTTATAAGGGGAACTTTTTGTATCAATGGCATTTTTAAAAAAGAAAGATAATTTGCAAATAGTTATTATCTAAAGCCAGTCTATTCACAGCATCTATAAATCAACAACTACACCAATTTGCTTTAGGTATTAATTGATCCAGTGGATACACCCTGAGTTTGTACTGTTCTGGGCACCATTTTAGGTTCTGGGAATACAAAGGATACAATGAGAGAAGGGGAGAGAAATGTATAGTCAAATGTATGTGTTACACTGATATAGATGCCAAGGTATAACTTATTCATGTAAAATGATGTGGGAGCCAAGAGATGAGGGCCGTTCCTTCTTCTAGACCATGGGTGTCAAGAAGAGGAGTCATTAGTAATGTCAGGGAAGGCAGTCCTTAGAAGCAATATTTGAGCTGGATCGTGATTAATGACTACTCCATGAAGCAAAAGAAAGTGGGAGGATAATTAAATAGAGTTTTACCAAACATTAAACGAAGTAGAGAAAGCCTGGGGCATAAGCCCAGGAAGACACACAGCAGGTTGAAGGAATGGCAGGTTGCCTGTTGCAGCTAGCATGGGGTCTTTCCTGAGGTTGCTGCAATTCATTCTTCAGATCTCTGCTTTAGAAACATAAACTTAGGAAACTTTTTCTTAGCCTGAGAGTAGGTCAGGTCTCTCGAGTATATGCTCTCCTAGCTCTAAGCTTCTTCTTCTCATAGCACTTATCTCTGCTTGTGAGTAAACATTTGCATAGAATATTTGATTACCTTCCCCTACACACACTGGCCAGAAACATTATGAGAAGAGGAACCCCACTTGGCACCCAGCGCCAAGCACAGTATCTGACACATTAGCTGACACTGGGGGGAAAAAAAGTCATAAATATAAGTGGTGAAGGAAATCATGAAATTGAGTCTAGTTGGTTGGAAACAGAATGCCAACGGCTTAATGGACTTTCTCCTATTGACAATGGGAACTACTGAATTTAATTTATTTACTTATTTATCCATTTCTTCTTTCCTTCCTTCCTTTATTTATTTATTTTTCAGAGAGAGGAGAATACTATTAGAGTTGTTTTAAAAAGTCAGCTTTGGTTTGCAATGTGAAGGACTGGTTGCTAAAAGACGAGTTAAGCAAATGCTTTCCTTTTCTCACTGGGAGATAATAAGATCCCAAACTAGGACAGTGACTGGAGTTGGAGAAAAGGAGAAGGACTAGAAAAATATACTTCCAAATCCCTAGGACTTGGTAACTGACTGGGAAGGAGCAAAGAGAGGAGTAAGTGGTGATTACCACTGGTCTCCTTGTTGTTATTTTTGGTTGCCTTCAAGTTTATTCCAACTCTTGGTGGCCCTTCTTGTGCAGAGTGGAACTGCTCCACAGGGTTGTCAAGTCTGTGACCTTTTGGACAGATTGCCAGGCCTGTCTTTCAAGGCGCCTCTGGGTGGTTTTGAACTG
This sequence comes from Trichechus manatus latirostris, assembly GCF_000243295.1. Classification (NCBI taxonomy): domain Eukaryota; kingdom Metazoa; phylum Chordata; class Mammalia; order Sirenia; family Trichechidae; genus Trichechus; species Trichechus manatus. Next base: position 3,952,814 of record NW_004444099.1, on the reverse strand, counting down.
CCAACCTTTCAACTAGCAGTCAAGCATGAAGTAGCTCATGTAAATGAATACCAAACTGTATGAAATTTAAAGAAAAGAAACTGGCTCTTTTCAATAGGAACATTTTGATGACAAATATGTGCCTCGATACGAAAGCAGCTTAGCTTACAAGACTGAAATCATCATACCTAAAATACTCAAATAATTCAAAATCAAATCCAAAAACAGTTCTTATTAATTGAGTAGGCATGTTTTTATTTTTGGGTTGCATGAAAAATGTTTTTAACTAGGCACACATGGTAAGAAAAATAATAAATAACAGAAAGATTATATACAGTAAAAAGTGAATCTCCTCCTCCTTGTCTCCTTGTCCCCTATATGCTCTACCCAGAAGCGACACGTTATCAGTTTCCTGTGAATCTTGAGTAGGAGTTATTACTAATCATCTCAAAAAGGTCAAGAGACAAACTAAGGTGAATTTCTTTCTAAAACAGGAGCTGAAAATAATCTGCTGGAAACTGTCATTGAAAATGGATATTAATAAAGAACTTTAAACTACAAATACGTCATCAATTACTACTTTATCTCTCTTCTGAATCGGAAATAAAAAGGAATAAAAACAAATGCCTTATTTTATTCCTACCTAGAGGCTAGAGGCCCTGACTAGAGGCCTTGCCTGTGGTATGTCACAGGTGACATTTTAAGCCTGAGGTTCATTTTTCAGTATTACTCAGTATTATGTTGAATCATGCAAAGGGAACTCACTGGCAATTGAGAGACACTAGCAAGAAATCCAATGGTTAGAACAGATGGTGGTAAGTGTGATGACAGAGTCCCTGAGTGGTACAAACATTTAAGCACTTGGCTGCTAACTGAAAAATTGGTGGTTCAAGTCCACCCAGAAGTACCTTGGAAGAAAGTCCTGGCGATCTACCACAAAAACATCAGCCATTGAAAATCTTATGTAGCACCGTTCTATTATGACACACTTGGGTTTGCCTTGACTCGAAACTGACTACATGGCAACTGGTTTGGTTTGGTTTTGGTTTAAGTGCAATGACAGAGGAAGGCGTGGAGTCCTAGGCAGGGACATGGAAGAGACAATGTTGCTGGTAATAATTATTCTCCTGTGACCAACAGCTCCAGTAGCCTATCCTCCATTATCAGATATCAAAGTAAAGAAATACTTTGAATGAAAGAGAATTTTTGAGACCACACGTGAAATCAATTGCAATGATGTTTCAAGTAAGACGTCATTTTCCTTAAAAGCACAGAGTTTTGCTTGATAAAAATCCATCATCCCGGCATTTTACAGAGATACTGTTTTCCCATACTCTCTTTTAGGTCATTGCCACTCAGCTATATTCAGTTTTGCCCAGGTCTTCATCTCTAAGCTGGCTTCAAGCTATCTTGGTTGATGATTCATTTTTCTGGCTCAAAGACTCAGGGGTCCACCACAGCAGTTCTCCAGGTTATAACAATAAAATTCTCATTTGCTCTGCTAACCAAGCAATCTGGGCCCTAAAAATATTATAACTGTCACATCTGCAGGATCATCCATTGAAACAACCACATTAAAATATAAGGATTTATAGTTTCCATTTACAGTAGGCATTGCGGCTTTCTCTTCATTCAACTCTGTCAGTTTTTTTCCACGTTGTAACAAGGTAACTGAGTAGAAGCAGGTAGTGGATATGGGCCAATGAAAAGGTAGACAAGCATTAATCAGAAAAGTGATGCTTCGCAAGACTTTTCAACTTAAAGTAGGGTAGGGACCTAAAAATCATCATTCATATCCAAATTGGTATCTAAGTAAAGTGGTAGCTGAGTGTGCTTCACTTAAAACCAATCAGTGACCAAGCTGATTGTAGATAGAGTCCTCTCAAGAGAAGAGATAAGAAATATATCTATATTTTGATAACATTTACATCCAAAAGGAGAAGACACTAGAGAGACATCTAAATGAGGCAATCTCAATGTATGGATTATATCCTCTAAGTTCGTAGGTGACATTGACTAAATTCTGATATCGACCCCACTAAGGTAACTTTTTTTTCTCTTCTGAAAGTGACTGAAATATTTATTAGGTGTGTCATGGTGATGGCCATTTCTACATCTTGGGTTGCACAAAGAATGTAGAATTTCAGAGCTCAGAATTTGGGAGGTTGTCTGGTTCAACTGCTCTTCACTTTATGGTTGAGGAAATTACAGCCCAGGAAGGCTAAAGGATATGCCTGCAGTCACACAGGTAGGAAGTAGCAGAACCAGAACATGAAGCCAGAAGTGCTGGCTGCAGCTCTGGCCTTTTTTTGAACTTTTCTTCCTGTATCAATCAAATGTCACAGCAGGAACAGATACAGCCCTCAGCAAGGGTGATTGAAACAAGATTAATGACAGGACTGTTTACAGACATGAGGGAAGAGGTAGGGAAAGCAACATGGGAGATGAGTCTACCAAGGGTGGCAGTGAAGGAAGTCTTTGCTTCCTACTTCTATTTCCTGAAGGAACAAGGAGGAGGGAGAGGTTACTGAAATCCAGAAAGAACTGTGGCTGTAGCAAAGGGACAGCAGAAACTGCGGCCTTGGAAAAATGAACACAATCTCTGCTAAACTGCGGCTCTATAAGGAGGGAACTGGGTAATAAAAACCCATATCTCATTTTCTTCCCATCCTTCAATCTACTGCAGGTGTCTCCATTGGTCTTATCCAACCAGAAGCCAAAATGTAGCACCAGAGCCCCACTGATGCTGTCCTAGGGCCCCAGACGTGAGCAAAGGGAGGTTATCTGGCACACCACTTCTTACAGATACCCACTTTATACTTTGCAATTTTGCCTTCCTTTTTGTTGTTGTTGATAAGTGCCACCAAGTTGGTTCCCACTCATAGCAACCCTATGTATAACAGTCCTGCACCATGCTCACAATCATTGTTATGCTTGAGCCCACTGTTGCAGCCACTGTGTCAATCCATCTCATTGAGGGTCTTCCTCTTTTTTGCTGACCCTCCACTTTACCAAGCCTGATGTCCTTCTCCAAGGACTGGTCCCTCCTGATAACATGACCAAAGTACATGAGACGAAATCTCACCATCTTTGCTTCTAATGAGCATTCTGGCTGTACTTTTTCCAAGATAGATTTGTTCATTCTTCTGGCAGTCTATGGTATATTCAATATTCTTCACCAACACCATAATTCAAAGGCGTCAATTCTTTGGTCTTCCTTGTTCATTGTCCAGCTTTTGCATGCATATGAGGCAATTGAAAATACCATGGCTTGGGTCAGGCACACCTTAGTCCTCAAAATGACATCTTTGTTTTTTAATACTTTAAAGAAGTCTTTGCTGCAGATTTTCCCAATACAATAGTGTTTGATTTCTTGACTGCTGCTTCCATGGTAGTTGATTGTGGATCCAAGTAAAATGAAATCCTTGACAACATCAATCCTTTCTCCATTTATCAAGATGCTGCTTATTGGTCCAGTTGTGAGGGTTTTTGTTTTCTATATGTTGAGGTGTAATCCATACTGAAGGCTGTGGTCTTTGATCTTCATCAGTAAGTGCTTCAAGTCCTATTCACTTTAGCAAGCAAGGCTGTCATCTACATATCGCAGGTTGTTAATGAGTCTCACTTCAATCCTAATGCCTCATTCTTCTTCATATAATCCTTCTCAGATTATTTGCTCAGCATACAGATTGAAAAACTATGATGAAAGGATACAACCCTGACACACACCTTTCTTGATTTTAAGCCACACAGTATCTCCTTGTTCTGTTTGAATGACTGCTTCTTGGTCCATGTACAGGTTCCTCATGAGCACAATCAAGCATTCTGAAATCCCCATTCTTTGCCATGTTATCCATAAATTGCTATGATCTACACACACAAATGTCTTCGTATAGTTAATAAAACACAGGTAAACATCTTTCTGGTATTCTCTGCTTTCAGCCAAGATCCATATGACATCAGCAACGATACCCCTCGTTCCACATCCTCTTCTGAATCTACATTGAATCTATGGCAGTTCCCTGTCGATGTACTGCTGCAACTGCTTTTGAACTATCTTTAGCAAAATTTTACTTACGTGTGATATTAATGATATTGTACAATAATTTCCACATTCTGTTGGATCATCTTTCTTTAGAATAGGCACAAATATGAATCTCTTCTAGTCGATTGTTCTGGTAGCTGTCTTCTAAATTTCTTGGCATAGACAAGGGAGCACCTCCAATGCTGCATCCATTTGTTGAAACATCTCACTTGGTATTCCCTCAATTCCTGGAGCCTTGTTTTTCACCATTGCCTTCAGTGCAGCTTGGACTTCTTCCTTCAGTACTATCAATTCTTGATCATATGCTACTTTCTGAAATGGCTGAAAGTCAACAAATTCTTTTTGGTACGGTGACTTTGTGCATTCCTTCCATCTTCTTTTGATGCTTCCTGGGTCGTTTAATATTCTCCCTGTAGAACCCTTCAGTATTGCAACTCAAGGCTTGAATTTTTTCTTCAGTTCTTTCAGCTTGAGAAATGTCAAGCGTGTTCTTCCCTTTTGGTTTTCTAACTCCAGATCTTTGCCTATTTCATTATAATACTTTACTTTGTCTTCTAGAGCTACCCTTTGAAATCTTTTGTTCAACTGTTTTACTTCATCATTTCTTCCTTTCGCTTTAGCTACTCTATGTTCTGACACCCATTTTGGTCTTTTCTTTCTTTATTGTCTTGTTAACTTTTTAAGCTTTTGTGACCTTCATTTGCTGACATGGCACTACTCAAAACGAGAAGAAACAGATTCAAACATCATTAATAATCAGAACATTGAATGTACAAAATATGAATCTAGAAAAATTGGAAGTCGTCAGAAATGAAATGTAGAGAGGTAGAGGCAACATGGCACTATAGACACAAGCACCACACTGTCCCTCCACAGCAAAGACCCAAAAAACTAAGTAAAACAGAGACAAATGTCAATCCTGGAACACTAAGCATCAAATGAAGAGATAAAGAACTCAGAGAACTCAGCCTAACCTGTATGGAATAAGAAACTGACAGAGAACAGAGAGTGAGGAGAGATTTGTGTGGACGTCTCCTAATGCAGTCCGGATTAGCCATCTTGGACTCCTGTCAGAGATTGGCAGACAGGGAGTACAGGAAAGCAGCTTCACGGAGCTCCCAGCAGGAGACAGAACACCCAGTAACTAGTGATATAAGCTTTCTCACCCCCATCCTTCTTCCCGCTGCTCCACCTCCGCCGCTTCCTAGCTGGCTGCGGTCGTTTTGTCATCAGGGAAGTGCAGGTCCGTGCCACTTGGATTCTCCTCGCTCACACTGGCTGGCTCCCTAAGTGCCATTTGTTCGTTGCTGATGTTGCTTTTTTCCACTTCTTTTGGTTTCTTCTGTGCCTCTCACCATCTCCCCTTCCTTCCTCTCAAACACCTGGCTCCATGTGACATCTTTGCTTCTTCTTGAAAGGCTGTGAAGCGCCGCTCGACTATGGAACTGCTTCCCCAGCCTGTGCTGCCACGCTGGTGGGATCCCCAGGGCTTTTTTGTTTGTTTGTTTTCTTTTCCTTTTTGTGATTTGGGAGCCCTTTTAAGCCAGGCTGTACTGCAAGGCTTGGGAGCCACTTCCTTGGTCTGCATAGTCATGCCAGTGGGATCCCTGGAGGCATTTCTTTTCTCTTTTTTCCTTTTTGTCTTTCTTCATTTCTCAGTTTCTCGTCTCTCTATACTTACCTTCTTTTCCTGTCTCCTGATTTCCTGATGCTGTGTGGCATCGCTACCCCTTCTAGCCAGGCTGTACTGTGCAGTCTGGGAGCAACGTCATCAGTCTTTGCAGTCAAACTGGTGGGATCCCTGGAGGCTTTTCTTTTTTATTTTCATTTTTTTTCTTTTGCCCTTTTTCTTTTTTTTTTTTTCTTTTTGTTTTCCTCCATTTGTCAGTTTCTCATCTCTCCACTCCAACAGCAAGCTCCCTTAGCACTTTTTTTTGTTTGTCTGTTTCGCTTTGTTTTGCTTCTTTTCTTTCTCTTTTTGTGGCTTGGGAGCCCTTTCTAGCCAGGTTGTATTGCAAAGCTTGGGAGCCACTTCTCTGGTCTGCTCAGTCATGCCAGTGGGATCCCTGGGAGCATTTTTTAATTTTTATTTTTCCTTTTTGTCTTCTTCATTTCTCAGTTTCTCATCTCTCTATACTTACCATCTTTACCTGTCTCCTGAATACCTGGCACTGTGTGACATCTCTACTCCTTCTAGCCAGGTTGTACTGCACAGCCTGGGAGCCACTTCCATGGTCTTCACAGCCAAACTGGTAGGATCCCTGGGAGCTTTTCTTTTTTTCTAATTTTTATTAATTTTTTTTCTTTTTCCCTTTTTCTTTTTTTTCCTTGTTGTTTTTCTCCATTACTCAGTTTCTCATGTCTCCAATCCAATGGCAAGCTCCCTTAGTATTTTTGTTTCTTTTATTTGTTTGTTTTTGGCTCCTGTTTCTCTCTCCTCTCTCCCATACCCATATTAGCTCCGCATATCACAATCTACTCCTTCCTTCCTGCCTACCTGCACCATGCACTGAACATCACACCCAAAAGCAGCACAGGCATGGCCTACTGGAATCTGCCCTACACTGATTCCTGGCCTGCCCTTTCAGACCCAGTACTTGCCACAAACAACCCATCCCAGCCCCTCCCCTTCAGCTGGACCTGCCCTGCTGCATCATAGCTAAGCAACTGACCCTACCCATTGGACCAGGAGGTGAAAAGCATTGTAACCACAGATGAGCAAACAACAAAGAATGCACAGCCTGCCCGCTCAGACATAACCAAATAAAGCAAAAAAGCAGGACAAAACAAACAAATCTACAATCAATAAACAAAGAAATAACTACTGAATGTCCTGAAGATAGCAGACAATATCAAAACATATGAAAAAACAGGACAGGATGGTTCCAGTAGGCATCCAAAATAAAACACCTCATCACTTTTCAGTACAAGAAAAGGCACTAGAGCTACCTGAGAATTCAAATCTAATATTCAAAGGCATCCAAGAGTTGAAGCAAAAAGCAGACAAAAATGAGGAAAAAATAGACAAATTCATGGAAAAGGCAGAAAAATTCATGGAAAATACAGATAAAAATATGGAAGAATTCAGGAAAATAATACAGGAACAAAATACCAAAATAAATTTGCAACTAGAAATCATAAAATAACAACAATTAGAACTCCAAAAGAAAAACAAAAAACAAGATTTCAGAAATGGACAGTGTCATAGATGGGCTGAGGAGCAGGTTTGAAATGATGGAAGACAGGATCAGCGAAATTGAAGACAAACACTTGGATACAACTTTGAGGAAAAATAAGAAAGAATAAAGAAAAATGAAGAAACCCTGAGAATTATGTGGGATATAAATCAAAAGCAAAAATTTGCCAGTGATCAGAGTTCCAGAACAGGGAGAAAAAAATGGAAAACACAGAGAGGATCACTGAAGAACTGCTGACAGAAAACTTCTCTAATATCATGAAAGATAAAAAGCTCATCATCCAAGAAGATCAACGAACCCCATATAGGACAGACCCAGAAAGAAAATTACCAAGGCATATCATAATCACTTTCCCTAAAACCAAAGATGAAGAAATAATCCTGAGAGCTGCTCAGGAAAAACAAAAAGTCACATACAGAGGAGAAACAATAAGACTAAGCTCTGATTATTTGGCAGAAACTATGCAGGGAAGAAGGCAAGGAATGACATATATGACATCTTGAAAGAAGAGAATTGCCAGCCAAGAAAACTATATCCTGCAAAACTCTTGTTCAAATATGATGGTGAAATTAGGACATTTCCAGATAAACAGAAATTAAGGGAATATGTAAAACCCAAACCAAACTTACATGAATTATTACAGGGAGTCCTTTGGTTTGAGAACAGATGACATTCTGAATCTAGGATGCAAGATTGTACTGGCCAGATACCAACCTAGGAAATGAACTCTTAAGGACTATCCAAAAGCCAAAAGAATTACAACAGGGAACCAGAGATGTTAATCTGTAACTGACAATGTCAGAACAATAAAAGAAGGAATAAATGGTGTAGGTACAGAACGTTCTAATGGAGAGAAAGGCAAGGCAATACCAAGTAATAATAAACTGGTTCAAACCTAGGAAGAAAAAGGTAAATTTCAAGGTAACCACAAAGAAAGTTAACAAACCTACTCATCAAAATAAAGAAGAAAAATAAAAAGTCTCAGTAAAAACAAAACCTACAAAACCAAAAAAATGAAAAAAAAAAAATCCACAAACAAAAGGAATTCAGCACAGGAGAGTACGAGAAACAAAATGTCAGCACCACACAAAAAAGCACTACAAAATGACAGCAATAAATTCACACCTATCAATAATTACACTGAGTATAAATGGCCTAAATGCACCCATAAATAGACAGAGAGTGACTGAATGGATTAAAAAACAGGATCCATCGATATGCTGTCTACAAGAGACACACCTTAGAAACAAAGACATACATTTATTAAAAATCAAAGGGTGGAAAAAAAGATATCAAGCAAACAGCTACCAAAAAACAGCAGGTCTGGCAATACTAATTTCAGATAAAATACACTTTAAAACAAAATCCACCATAAAAGACAAAGAAGTGCACTATATAATGATTAAAGGGATGATCCATCATGAAGACGTAACCATAATAAACATCTATTCACCCAAAGACAGGTTTCCAAAATACCTAAAACAAACTCTAACAGCACTGAAAAGATAAATTGACAGTTCCACGATAATAGTAGGAGACTTCAACACATCACGCTGGTAAAGGACAGAAAATCTGGAAAGAAATTCAACAAAGGTACAGAAGAGCTAAAGGGCACAGTCAGCCTACTTGACCTCATAGACATATATTGAACACTCCACTCTACATACAGCTGCAAAGTACACATTCTTTCCCAACGCCCTTGAAACATTCTCCAGAATAGACCACATCTTAGGCCACAGAGCAACCCTCAACAAAATCCAAAACACTTAGATAATATATTTTCTGTGACCGCAACATCATCAAGGTAGAAATTAACAACCGGAAGAGCAAGGAAAAAAAAATCAATTACATGGAAACTGAACAACACCCTGCTCTGATAGGGATCACAATAGAGGGTTCCAGAGAGAGCTGGAGAAAAATGTAGAACAAAATTGTAACTCACAAAAAAAGACCAGACTTACTGGCCTAACAGAGACTGGAGAAACCCCAAGAGTATGCCCCCCGGACACCCTTTGAACTCAGTACCGAAGTCACTACTGAGGTTCACCCTTCAGCCAAAGATTAGACAGGCCCATAAAACAAAATGAGACTAAAGTGCACAACAGCCCAGGGAAAGGACCAGAAGGCAGGATGGGACAGGAAAGCTGGTAATAGGGAATTCAAGGTTGAGAAGTGAGAGTGTTGACATGTCATGGGATTGTTATCCAGTGTCATAAAACAATATGTGTACTGTTTAATGAGAAACTAGTTTGTTCCGTAAACCTTCATCTAAAGTACAATAAAAAAATAAAAATAAATAAAATGAAATGGAATGCATAAACATCAATATCCTAGGCATTAGTGAGATGAAATGAACTGGTATTGGCCATTTTGAATCAGAAAATCAAATGGTCTACTATGCCAGGAATGACAAATTAAAGTGGAATGGTGTTACATTCATCATCAAAAAGAACATTTCAAGATCTATCCTGAAGTACAATGCTGTCAGTGACAGGAAAATATCCATATGCCTACAAGGAAGACCACTTAATACGACTATTATTCAAATTCATGCACCAATTACTAATGCCAAAGATGAAGAAACTGAAGATTTTTACCAACTTCTGCAGTCTGAAATTGATCAAATATGCAATCAAGATGCATTAATAATTACTGATGATTGGAATACAAAAGCTAGAAACAAAGAAGAAGGATAAGTAGTTGGAAAATATGGCCTTGGTGACAGAAATGACAACGGAGATCGCTTAATAGAATTTTGCAAGACCAACAGCTTCTTCATTGCAAATACCTTTCTTCAACAACATAAATGGCAACGATATATGTGAACCTCACCAGAAGGAATAGACAGGAATCATATCAACTCCATCTGTGAAAAGAGATGATGGAGAAGCTCAATGTCATCAGTCTGAAAAGATGAGAGGCCGACTGTGGAGCAGATCATCAATTGCTCACATGCAAGTTCACGTTGAAGCTGAAGAAAATTAGAGAAAGCCCACAAGGGCCAAAATACAACCTTGAGTATATCCCACCTGAATTTAGAGACTATCCCAGTAATAGGTTTGATTCGCTGAACACTAATGACCGAAGACTGGATAAGTTGTGGAATGACATGCAGGACATCGTCCATTAAGAAAGCAAGAGATCATTAAAAATACAGGAAAGATAGAAAAGATCAAAATGGATGTCAGAAGAGATTCATCTTCCTTAGTATTCCCTAAAGAGCCCTGTTGGTGTGATGGTCAAGTGCTTGGCTGCTAACCAAAAGGCTGGTGGTTCAAACCCAGCCAGAGGTTCTACAGAAAAAAGACCCTAAAATCTGCTTCTGTAAAGATGACAGCCTAGAAAACCCTATGGTGCAGTTTTACTCTGTCACATGGGGTCACTAAGAGTCAAAATCAACTTGATGGCACCTAACAACAACAACAGCATCTCCCATTTTCTTTCATTAGATTATCAAGGTTAATGTGTGATGAACATCCAAGTAAAAATATCATCATATTCTATGACATGCTTTGCCTAAAATTTACTCAAATTTAATAGAATTCTGTAAATGGAGTCCAATATGCAACAGATAGATTTCTCAATATTGAAAAATAATTAATCTCGAAAGTAATCATATCAGTACAATGACTCATTAGCTGGAAGAAAATTCAGTAATAATTTCTTTCATGCACAGTACCATTTTAATTAATAAGCAGGATATATTTATTCAAAAATTATAATAAGACATCATTATCCTCAGAACATGAACTTTGATAGCAGGTGTTAGCATCCTGTTGAGTTCCAGAGAATGAACTTCAGGATATTAAACATGATTGCTTAGAGACCTCAAACATATAAGCCTTGTGCAGTCAGCTATTATCTACATTGACAATTGTTTATGGCTACGAATCACCCATGCCTGATGTGATATTCAAAAGTATTTCAGTAAGATATTCTGAGTAATATCAGACGTGGGTAGTGTAAAAGTCATTTCAGTAATAAAACAGTGTTGAAAGAGTTGATTCAATGCAGAGGCATTAATAATAAAATAATATAGTCAGAAATCTAAAAAAAAATGTGTTTCCTTTTTTTAAAGCAATGCTATGAAGGGGGAATGAGGATGGAAATAGGAAAGTTGTCTGCAACCTTTCAGTCACTCATCTTTTTTTTTTTTTTTTTTTTGGTTTAGCTCAAATCCATGTAGGTGTTAAGACTGAATATAATCTCTTGCTTTTCGAAAATCAGGTGGATGGGAGTCAGTCTGTTATACACAGGAAAGATAATACAAACACAATCTTTCTTGAGACTGTACCCTTCTAAGAATACTGTAGTTAGAAGTTTCAGCTCTGTGTGGGTGTAACTGCATTACTTGAGACTGTACCCTTCTGAATACTGTAGCTAGTTAGAAGTTTCAGCTCTGTGTGGGTGTAACTCTGCATTACCACTGAGACCTAGATACTGGAGGGAAATCCTAAACTAAAGGCAGTGGATGTTTTTTTTTGTTTTGTTTTGTTTTGTTTTTGGTATAAATGTTTCCAAAGCATGGCTTTAAGAAAGTCAAACACATCCAGATAGTCTGCCTAACTTGACTTTTAGAAACCACCTGAATTATAGACAAGATTTTATATTACCTGATGGGTATATTTTCTAAACCACATAAGCTAGTAAGAGAGATCCTTTATCCTATGAAAGAAGAAAGAACCGAATGTTTTCTAGCTGCACAAAATACCTTGAGCAAAGTGTCCTTGAGCATGCATTTTTAATTTCCTCAGATGAAAACAGTTTTGAGTGAGGGATGCTTAAAAAAATGTCCTGATGCTCTTCTAGTAACATCAAAAAATCAAATCTTTTCAAATGCTAAGATTCCTTCCGCTTTTGGTATATGTTCTTAATTGATCTGATCTGGCTCCATATGAGACTTGCTTATTATTTAAGCAAGATAATAATCAAGGTAACTGATAATCTTAATATTTTGGTACATGCACTAAAGCTTAGCTGATATATTCTCTTTCCATTATTTCCAGTTAGAAACAATTTTTCTATATTTTCAGCTTTATCAAAGCAATTGCTCTAGAACTTTCTGTGTTAGCATGTTCTACTTTTTACATAGTTGTATGTATAGGTGTCTCATCACACCTGCTAGAACAGGTTACCTCATTCCTTTTTAGATATAAAAATAGTATAACAACAATTTGCCTCACATTTTCAAACTAAACACATGCTTTCATATAAATTATCTCATTTGATGTACATAGTAAGCCTGTGAAGAAGACAGGGCAGCAATTTTTACTCTCATTTCATGGTCGGGGAAACACACTTAGAAGAGTTAGTGGCATGCTCAGAATTGCATGGCTGAATTGCATGGATTGAATGGACCCCTGACTCATAATCAGATCCAGTTCAGAAAAACACACATTTATTGAGTGATTTAAAAACACAATTCTAAATCTTTTGGGTACAAGGTAGGCAAGAGATGATAGACAAACAAGTAAAAAGAAATCTAACGCTTATATAGTACTTATTATCCGAGAGGCTCTTTTATAAGAAATTTACATATATTATCTCATTTGATCTCATAATAACCCTATGGGATAGTATTATTATCACTGTCATTTTACAGGCGAGGAAGCTGAGGCACAGAAATAATGATTAACTTGTACAGGATCACATGGGCAATTCTGATTTCACAGTTCATGTTCTTAACCATTATATATACTGCCTCAAGAGATTACAAATCTTGTGGACATCTTTTCATTATACTGTATGGACTTCCATGAGGAAAACATGAATAAGAATAAATACAAGTCTAAGCAAAAAACATACGCACACTGACAGAAATACATGCATAGATATAAACTATACACACACACAAATATGTGTATAAATCTATATACATATACATATGTATATATGTATACATATACACACAGACATACACACATACACACATAGGAACCTTGGTGAAGCAGTGGTTAAAGTGCTTGGCTGCTAACTGAAAGGTTAACAGTATGAACCCACCAGCCGCTCTGTGGGAGAAAGATGTGGCAGGCTGCTTCAGTAAAGATTTACACCCTTGGAAACCCTATGGGGCAGTTCTACTCTGTCCTATGGGATAACTGTAAGTTGGAATCTACTCATCGGCAGTGGGTTTCGTTTGATTTGGATATATACATAGAAGTTCCTGTGTGTTACAAAAAGTTAACATACTTGACTCCCAACCAAAATGTTAGAGGTTCAAATCCACCCAGAGGCATCTTGGAAGAAAAGCTTGGTACTCTACTTCTAAAAAATCAGCCATTAAAAACACCATGGAGTATAGTTCTGCTCTGACACACATGGGGTCATCATGAGTTGGGTGGACTCAGTGGCAACTGGTGGTGGATATACATACATATATGCATACATAATACATCTCATACTCAGGGACTTGAGTATGGTCTCACTCTGTGGGGCTATAACTCCATTTAAGCCAGCATGATAGTTGATGTTGTATGTCAACTTGGGTAGACATGATGCTCAGTGGTCTGGCATGTGCTCTTCCATAATGTAATCATCTTCCATTTTGTGATCTGATGTGAGCCACCAACCAGACGAAGGGGGAGTTTTCTTGGGGATGTGGCCTGCCTCCAATATAAAAATGTATGTTCTGGCAAAGCACTCTCGCTCTCTCAACCCTGCACTCTTCTCACCATCTGACCTCCACTTCTTGGGACTTAAGCCTGAAGAAATCTTCAGCCTGCTGCCTGACCTGTATATTTTGGGTTCATCAGCTCCTGTAACCACGTGAGCCAGCAGGGGTCTTCAGCTCAGACTTCTGCCTGATCCACAAATTTGGGACTTGCCAGCCCCCACAATTGCATGAACCATTTCCTCACAATTGCGTGAACCATTTCCTCACAATTGTGTGAGGCATTTTCTTGAGGTAAATCTCTCTATATACATTTATATATGCTTCACTGGTTTTGTTCTTCTAGAGAACCCCAGACTAAGACAGCCAGGATTTAAAAAAACAAATAAAAAGAACAACATCTAGATGAGATACTCTAAGCCTGAACTTTAACTAGGGAGACAAAAAGGAAAAAGAAAACTTCCCAGATTGAAGACATACCTCTCTACATTTAACTCTCAAAACCTTCCTCAAAATATCTTCGTGTTTAAAAGAATCCACAAATCTGCAAATGGTGGAGAGAAAATAGACTTGAGGAAGATATTCCCTTCTGGTGACTCAGGAGACATGCTTCTGTGCAGTGCTTTAACCATCATCTGCCAAAGACGTGTGTGCAAATATCAGTCTTACAAACAGACAATGTTTGCACTACATTGAGGCTAACCTGCCATCTGGTTATCAGATGTTTAGAGTCCAAATTGTACAGTTTCCCATGTGTTTACTCTAATGACAAATGGAATGATGGGCTCTGATAACAAGTATTCCGGCACTGGACTGAACCTGCATTCTTCTTCTTATGTGGAGTAGTAGGAACAATGCATACGAGGGAAATGGCTTATGCACTGCATTGGTTAATGAAAAGCGGGAATTATTTTCTGTGACTCAGGTTCACAAGAAATATAAACCTCTTAGTTCAGGATGTGATGTGTTTTTCACAAAAATTGGAGAATCAATGATGTTCTGTGCAATTGTATTTCAGTGTTAGGTCTAGCAGAGTACATCAACTAAAAATTCAATCACAGTAAAAAATTCTAATGATATGCGTTATTTCTGAATAAGTGAATGCCAAAAGCACAATCCCAATATAATATGAATGACGTGATTGACTACTAGGGTTGCTCACAGAATGTAGCTTCAGGTAAAGCATCTGTCTCCTGCCATTAACGAGAAAAGAGACAGTGTTTTCTGTTTCAGATTAATAGCTGTAACACTCCAGGATTATAGGAAAAATTCTGAGTGTTCCACACAAAGTGCTTCCCAAAATTTTACTCAATTTCAACAAAAACGTTACATAACAAATACATATGAGAAACTCTTCTTTATGAGTTATTCTACTGAATTGCCTATTCATTTCTACCAGCCCAGAATCTGTAATTTTTGGTAAGATGAACACTAACAAAAATGAAATTATCCCTCCTATTTTAATAACCACTATTACAATTAAATAAATAAATAAATAAATAAACAGGTTAGCCATTGAATACCTTAGAATTTTATTTCCTTATAATGGATTAGGCATAAATTATATTCTCTATAAGCAGAAGTTTTTTTTTTTTTTTTTAAGCAATAGGCAACAGCATTAATTTCTAACTCAAGTTACACTTTCTTTTCTGGAGGATTTTGAGTGCAGGAGCTCTATCAGCAATATCAATGGTATTATATCCTTCTTTGTAAAACTGTAGTAGTAAAGTACTTTACATTGATAAATAGAAAACATATTTAATATACTCCTAAAACATAATAGAAATGAATGACATTTTAGGAATGTTAAATTTGGGGAGTTTACCAAGCTTATCTAACATCCTTTTCAAGTAGCAACAACTTCCTCTAAAAAACTATCATGTCTGTATGTCTGTCTACAGGATTGTGTGGGTAGTTGCCACAGATGAAACTAGTACCCGTGCATCCATTTTACTTATCTTTCTTGTTACTGTCCTAATGAGGGGAATTAAATTAAAAAATGCCCCCATCCAAAAAACCAAACCCACTGCCATCGAGTCGATCTGACTCATAGTGATCCTATGGGACACAGCAGAACTGTCCCATAGGGATTCCAAGGCTGTAATCTTTACGGAAGCAGACTGCCACATCCTTCTCCTGCTGAGTGACTGGTGGGTTAACTGAGACCTTTCGGTTAGCAGCTGCGCATTTAACTATTGCACCACCAGGGCTCCTGAAATGTTCCAATAGGGTCATAATCCGGGGTAAGGTAAAAAGGAAGAAAAAAAGAAAAGAAAAAGTGCAATGGCAATGAATGGTATAGTCAGGAGGAAAGCAAAAAAGGTAATCACTGTTATGTTTTGGAGCCCTTGTGGCACAGTGGTTAAGTGTTCGGCTGCTAACCAAAATGTCGGCAGTTGGAATCCACCAGCTGCTCCTGGGAAACCCTACCGGCAGTTCTACTCTGTCCTTAGGGTCACTATGAGTTGGAATGGACTCTACAGCAACCAGTTTGGTATTATTATGGTTTGGTCAAT
>NW_004444099.1:3822141-3934871 GCF_000243295.1 Trichechus manatus latirostris | reverse complement strand
AGGTCTTTGATCCATTTTGAATTAGTTTTGGTATATGGCGTGAGGTATGGGTCCTGTTTCATTTTTTTGCAGATGGACATCCAGTTTTGCCAGCACCATTTGTTAAAAAGACTGTCTTTTCCCCATTTGTTGGACTTTGGGCCAATGATCACTATTAAGTTTTCATCAAAACTCCAGGAAGATATGGAAGGGGGAAAAAGTCTGCTATGTTTTTGTAAAGAACAAATGGCCCACTGAAATGTTAGGGGGAAATGAAGTCAAAAGTATCAGTGAAAGAAACAAAAATAAAAAGGAGAGGTCAAAGCAGGAGAAAAAATATAAAATGTTACTCCCTACACGTGGATTATATTTTTGTCAGTTATTCGAAGTATAATTCACAGATTTATCATCCAATAACATTTTCTGATTCATCTGAGGAGAAAACAGGTTGAAAAGGGCTCTAAACCAAGTTGTTTACTTCCTAAAATGTTGCTACTTCAAATAATCAAATAGTGATCTTTGAGTAGCAGGCACAGCAGAAATCATTAGGGAGTATCATTTCCCATAATCACTTTTGGCTTTCTGCAAATAGAGGTTTTTCATTACGATTTTCCTTCCACAAATAGAGATGCAGCTTTTGGATTCAAGGATGCTCATGACACAGTCTATGCTCAATAGAGGAATCTCAGTCTGTATTCTAGAATCAACTGAAGTCTAAAATTAACCTTGTCCATTATTTTAATGCTGACCATACTTCATGGGTTGCATGTCCCAGGAAAGCACTTAACTCTATGTGTAACTGTCAATTCAAAACGTAGTGGGGGAAAAAAAAGCTAAACTGGTTTCCAGAACAAATACCAGTATTTTGATTTAAGTTAAGAAGATTAGAGTCCTCTGGCTATATCAATTATTTGAAAGTTGTGATCATGTTAAACACTAGCATTTGTATCAGCATTAATCAGAATCTGTAAATTCATGTGTTGTTACCCTGGAGGGTTAGGACTGAGGAGGTGAGGACAAGGAAGAGAGAAGAAAAAGTGGGCTAAAACTATGTTAGAGCCTCATATCAACCCTGAAAGGTACATATTTCTACTCACATTTATGAGAAAACTGAGGCTCAAAAAATAAATAAAATAAGCCACTTGTGACAAAGTCAAAAAGCTAGAAAATACTAGAGCTGGCATTCAATCCTGCGTTTATCCTGATTATGAAATCCACTTTATAGTGCTTAGCTGATAATTCTGTTTAGAAAATTTAAACCAAACATTATTAATAACTGTAGGCAAAATGTCTTATGCTCCCGGCACTGTGCCAAGTTCTTTCCTCAAATCAAAAATAATAATAGTTACAATTTATTGAGCACTCACCATGTGTCTGGATCATTCCAATTAATCCTGACAATGCTGAGGAAAAGGACTATTATTATCCTCATTTTTATGATGAGGTTTAGAGAGGTAAAATCACTTGGCCTGTATCCTATTCCTGGGAAGAGACAGAGGCCATTCACACGAGCTTCTGAACTCCAAAGCCTGTTCTTCTCCCCAGGATTCCACTCTGCTTCCTGTCCACGAGCCTTCCTAACAAACCTCTGAGTTCAGCAGATGGGTATTGTGTCTGTTTTCAATGAGGAAGTTGTCTCAAAGAGAAAGCTACTTGCTAAAGTCAAGTAACTAGTACGAGGCCAGGTGGAGATTTGTCTGACTCCTAAGCCTCTTATACCCTGTGGACAAAAGCAATGAAACAGAATGAAAAATGGGTGCCTCTTAAACGAACCAATCTGTGCCTTAAGAACTGTCATCACAGCTGTAGAATCGAATGTTCTAGAGCCTTGCATTAGGCTGACTATATAGTCTGAAAACGTCCTTGCGAGGATGTTTTTGGTTGCTGAGTATAGTAAAGTTCAGCTGACACCTCATCTATTAGTAGGTCCTGGGCTGCAGTGAGCAGAATGCCAAAGGAATTCCATTACAAAAGGCAGAGAGGTATGGGAGGAAAGCTAGCACAAAGCAATGTCTGTTGATGAAAGAAATCACTCACTTTTGGCCCATAGATAGTGGTATTGATAAAGATACCTTATAGAATCCAGTGCTGTGGATCTCAGTCTTTAGCAAGGACAAGAATCACCTGAGAGTTTCTTAAAATATATATTTTAATGCCACCCCAGCTGAGATTCTGATTCAGTAATTCTAGGGTAGTTACCAGGAACTCCATTTTACAAACACTCCAGGTGATTCCATTGTGAATTGGTCATAGACTTCCTTTTGAGGACCATTATGGCATAGTGGTTAAGTGTTACGGCTGCTAACGAAAATGTCAGCATTTCATATCCACTGGGTGCTCCCCAGAAACCAATTGGGGCAGTTCTACTCTGTCCTATAGGGTTGCTATGAGTTGGAATCGACTTGACGGCAACAGGTTTGTTTTGGGGGCGTAGGGGTTAGTATCTAGTAGATGAGTGGGCCCTGGTGGCACAGTGGTTAAGAGATATGGCTGCTAACCAAAGGTCAGCAGTTTGAATCCTCCAGCTGCTCCTTGGAAACCCTTTGGAGCAGTTCTACTCTGTCCTATAGGGTAGCTATGAGTCAGAATCAATACAACGGCAACAGGTTTCAAGGATGTAGTAGGTGTCTGCCATCACCAAGCCTAAGACTGGTCACAGGAACGCAAGATGGAAGTGAAGGTCTTTCAAGTGAGGAGCTTGGATTTCTCTATATTCCACAAATGTTTGATATGCACCACATCTACTTTCTAGATTGTTGGATTATTGGAGTCTGGCAGAAACACATTCAAAAAAAGAAGAGGGTGGAATCTGCAAGGAACTCTTTGACTATGTTCACCAGAAAGCACTTTCCCCCTGTATTGCTGCAAACCTCACTTAACAATGTGTTATTTCTTCTTAAATTCTAAAATAATGTCTCCTTATCAAGCATCATGAACAATCAAGTATATTTCATCGAGCAAGTGTATGACATGAGGCTCTGAATGGATTCAAATGCAAATATTCATGTGTGAATTACAAGACCATGCTTTATCCAAATTGAGGGAGAAGAACAAAGTAGAAATTTCAACTCTTATTCCTGTTAACTCTAGAAGTACGATCCTTACTTCTGCTCAGTATTACACATTTGGAGCTATTGTTTTACCTGTATGTTTTATCCATAGTAAGGCTTTCAAGCCAGAAAGTAAATGTCAAGGGTTATTTGCATTGTTGATACTTCAACAGTGTTGGATATTTTAGTTAATCCTTGATTCCCTGAGAAATAGATGGCCACTGTGCCTTTTTGGCTAGTGCAATCGGATTTCATTTCTCATACTCACTTTCAGTTCAAATGCACCAGCCACTCCTTGGAAACTTTACAGGGCAGTTCTACTCTGTCCTACAGAGATGCTATGAATCAGAATCGACTTGATGGCAATGGGTTTTTAGAAAGAAATTAAAGTCTTAGAGGCCAGAAACCTGGATTTCTCTACATTCTGTAAATATCCCAAATATACTTTATAGATCATCAATAAGTAATGATGACAGCCAACTCTTAGAATCAACTATACATAGGGAAGTTAAGAATCTTATAGTCCAACCATCTTCCAATGTTAAATGTCCTCTGCCTCACTGGGATGAAGTGGTCACACAGCATTTGCCCGAATACTTGTACCAATGCTGAGCCTTAGTACCTTCTGAGCTTGCCCGGCCCATTTCCAAATAACTCTAATGCTCAGAAAGGTCTTTCTTGCATTTGTTGGTCTGGTTAAAGTTATTAGGTCTATACAACTCTAGATTGAGGCATGATAATTAAATCCTTTCTGAGTTCTAGTGATTTTATCTGGAAATGCACTCTCCACCACAGCTCCTCTTTGCTCTTTGTTTTGACTTGGCCAGTGTAGGCATTTGTATTTGCTATCACTTTTCCAGCAAGTAAGAGCAATTCCAATATTTGCAATAAGCCCCTCTACCACTGCTGGATCTTTTTCATTTAAAAAAAAAAAAAACATATCATTCTACTTTTCTTTATATAATATATACGAAGCCCTCCTCATCTATTATTCTTCTCTGTTTTTCTATTTTCCTCAAACTCTAAAGTACATAAGTAACTAGACTTGTAGGAGAAAAGAGCATGACTATTAACTCCTTGCTAACTGAAAGACTGGAGGTTTCAGTACACCATTGTTTATTTACTTTGGAAAAATCAGCCATACTAGACTGGATTACCTCCCTCCTTCTATATATTGTACTTCTCATGAGGCAGCATTTAGCCAGCTTTCATGGTAACCACATCAGACTATTGACCCAGGTCAAATTTACTACTAAAATCCTTGTTATTATTATTTTTGCATATGTGGATGCAAAGACATATTTCCCCAAACACAGATAGTACAGTTGTTTCTGTGTATGATCCTACTAAATGAAGATCCTCTTTTTTCCTAATTATAATTTTTTTAAAAAATTAGATTTATCATCTTCCCTCACCACTAAAGGAATTCTCACCAAAATCCCGTCAGATCTTGATTTTTTATCTGTATACTTTGGCTATTTCTCCTAGCCCCAAGTCATCAACAGATTTAATTACCAGTCTTCTGCAGCCTCAATCAAACCATTTTTCAAAACATTAAAAGGGCCGAGGCCAAGAAGAGAGTTTATTACATTGATTTCTGCTCTTGTCATTATTCTTTCTTTCTCTCCACTTGCTTTGGGTTTATTTTGTTCTTATTTTTCTTGATTGAAGTGAAAGCTTAGATTATTGATTTGAGACTTTTCCTCTTTTCTAATGTATGCATTTAATGCTATAACTTTCCCTCTCAGCACTGATTTAGCTGGGTCCCACAATTTCGATATATTGCATTTTAATTTTCATTCACTTCAATATATACATTTTTAATTTCTCTTGAGACTTCCTCTTTGGTCCATGAGTTTAAAAGTATCCTATCTCATTTCCAAGTGTTTAGAGAGATTCCTGTCATCTTTCTGTGACTGATCTCTAGTTTGATTCCATTACAGTCAGAGAGCATACTCAGTATGACTTTAAGTTCTTTAAATGGGTTGAGGTTTGTTTTACGACTCAAGATATGGTGTATCTTGGTATATTCCGAGGGCACTTGAAAACAATGTGCATTCTGCTGTTGCTGGATGATAAGTAGATCCTGTTGGCTGATGGTTTTGTGGGGTTCTTTTGTATTCTTGCTTAAGTCTTAGTTGTTCTATCAATTGCTGAGAGAGGGCTGTTGAAATAGTCACCTATAATTTTGTAGGTGACTGTCTCTCCTTTAATTTCTATCAGTTCTTGCTTCACACATTTGGTAGATCAGTTGTTTGCTATGTACATATTTAAGATTGCTGACCCCTTGGTGCATTGATGCTTTTATCATTATATAATGCCCCTCTCTTTTTCAGGTAATTTTCTTCTTTCTGAACTCGATAGGATATTAATATAGCCACGCCTGCTTTCTTTTGATTAATGTTTGATATACATATATTTTTCATCCATTCACTCTCAACCTACCTACATCATTGTATCTGACGTAAGTTTTGTTAGCAGCCAACAATTGGGTTATGTTTTTTAATCTATTCTGCCAAACTCTGTTTTTTAATTGGCATACTAGGATCATTTATATTAAATGTAATTATTAATATATTAAGCCCTAAGTCAGCCATTTTTTTTTCCTGTTTGTTCCCTGCTGTTTTTTGTTTGTTTGTTTTTCTGTTCTCTTTCCCTTGCATTCCAGTGGGTTGTTTGAACATATTTTAGAACTCTATTTTGAATTATCTATAGTGTTTTTGAGTGTATTTCTTTGTATACAATTTTTAGTGGTTGCTCTATGTACTATATAAACGCAACTTAATCACAGTTAACTTGAGTTGTCATTTTACCAGTTTGGGCAAAGTATTGAAACCTTACCTCCCTTTACGGCCCTTTACCATCCTCCATTTATAATTGTGTTAAATATCCTTCTATATACATTCATAACCTCATCAAGCAACGTTATAATTTTTGCTTCAACTGTCAGTTTAAAAAATTCAAGTGGAGAAGGAAGGGTTTTTGATTTATCTGTATTTGTTTTCTTTTCTTTTTTTTGTTATTGTTTTCAGAATATACACAGCAGAACATAACCCGATTCAATGGTTTCTACATGTACAATTTAGTGACATTGATTACATTCTTCCAATTGTGTAATCATTCTCACCCTCCTTTTCTGAGTTGTTCTTCCACCATTAACATAAGCTCACTGCTCCCTAAGTTTCCTATCTAATCTTTCAAGTTGCTGTTGTCAATTTGATCCCATATAGACAGATCTGAAAAGAGCACAATGCTCAAGGTAGACAGTCTTTACTAGTTAAGCTAAACTACTGTTCGGGTTTAAGAAGACTTCAGGGAAAATTTTTGGTTTAGGGTTTAAAGATTATCTCAGGGCAATAATTTTGAGGGCATACTTTTGTTCATTGTGTTCTTTCCTGTTTTCTTTCTTTCCTTTGTTCCAAGATTCTACCCATAGTATCCTGCATTTTCATACTATATTGTATATCAACTTGCTGTCAGTCTCCTTTACTAAGCTATAGGATTTTTAAGGCAGGGACCTTGGCTTTGTAGTAATATTGTAAAAATATTTATCTATTCCTTCCATAGAGCACTGGTGGACCAAAAGGTCCAAAAGGTCAGCCGTTCAAATCCACCAGGCACCCCTTGGAAACCCTATGGGTCAGTTCTACTTTGTCCTATAGGGTCACTATGAGTTGGAATTGACTTGACGGCAATGGCTTTTTGGTTTTTTTATCCCTTCCATAATCCAAAAATCAGCAACATGTAAAAAAGGAGGAGTGCATAAGTATATTTGGATGGAAAAAAAGAAAGGGATGTTCTTGAGCATAAAGTATTGTGGGCATGGAATTCTGAGTAATCCAAGGCACCAAGTGGGGAGTTGCATTTCCAGGGAGGGACAAAGCAAAAATGTGTAAAAAATGTACCCAGTTGTGGGAATTGGAGATGAAAAAGACCTTTATCTAACTCTAGCTGTATCAGTTATGACACTTTGTATTTCCAGTAACAAAAAATTTAATTCAAATGTTTAAATAAATAAATTTGTTGCTTATGTAATTGAAGAATTCTAACTGTAAGTGGTTTTCAAGCAAGGTCTGATTTGACAGCTTAACAATGTCATTGGATTTTTTTTTTCCCCCAACTCCCAACATGCTTTCTGATTTTTAGCTTTGTCCTAAAATTGGTTTGTTTTGGAGTTGCAAGAAGGCTGTCAGTAGCTCTAAGGTCTGTAAGCATTCTTGGTCACATTGAGAGAGAAGGGGAAGGAGGGAAAGAGGAGAAGAGAAGAGGAAAAGGGAGGAGGAAAGAAATCTCTTATCCCCCAACTAGCTAATAAAATTATTTTAATTCATTTTCTTTGTAATGATTTATGTCCCATGCCTAATAAGGGAATTGCTTGTTTGGGCTATTCAGTGCCCACCCACAGAACTGAGGCAACGGGTGGAATGGATGTTGGAGAAAACCCAGTGTCTTCTACATTGTTTTCTGTTTGACAATAAACATCCATGGAGGTTGTTCTACATTTCATTGTACATCAACAGATACTTCTTCTCCCTTAGGGTAGGAAGCTAGCATACATGTGTGGTTGAGTTGAACCAGTCACTGATCTATTCAAGGGTGGTATGTGCACTTTTATTTAATATCATTATTGAAATAGCGCACAAGTTGAGATGTGTTAATACTAACAGAAATAGTGGCAGCTGTCTAATTTGTTCTCAAACAGATGGTTTAACATGCTTTGATTCATCATTTGTTTCCATTGCTTTTCCCCTTAGATGAGCACACTTAGGGAAAAAATAGTGTTAATCAGATTAAAAGAAAGGCCATCTCAAACATTTCGATAGGAATAAAACAAGGGGGCTTAGTGTGCTGCTATATGAATTGCTTCTGTGTTTCTCATAATAAATACTTCCCTACTTCTTTTTTTGGTTTGTTTGTCAACAAAGTAGAACAAAATAAATTAATATCTTCCTAAGGTATGCAAACAAACACTGAAAAGAGTAAATTTTGTTTGAAAAAAAATCTTTAGTAGCATAAAACATATTTAAATAATATTAAGGTTGTGAATTACTGATTCAAGGGTAGTCTTTCAATCAATCAATATGTAATGTAAAATATTTGTTATGTATTTAACATATGTTATACTGCTGTAGAGCCCTGGTGGAGGAGTGGTTAAAGCACTCTGCTGCTGAACAAAAGGTATGTGGTTCAAACTTACCAGCCACTCCGTAGGAGGAAGATGTGGTAGTCTGCTTCCATAAAGACAGCCTTGGAAACCCTATAGGGCAGTTCTACCCTGTCCTATAGGGTTTCTGTGAATCAGAATCAACTCAGCAGCAGTGTGTTTGGTTTCTACTGGTATAAAAATTTTACTGAGTGAAAGACTTCATGAAATTGTAGGATTTTAGATCTTGAGAGTTTTAGATCTAAGATTTAGTTCTTAGAGATCCAATTCAAATTCACCTACTTACAAAGGAAGAATCAGAGAATCAAAAATTTTAAGGTTCAAGTGAGTTGCTTAAAGTCATATAATTAATTAGAGCAAAATAGAACAGGAGTGCCCATTTCCAAACTAGAAGTCCACTGCTCTTTCTAGCTTTGAAATATATAAAATATAAAATCACTTACACAAACAAGACAAGTGGATATTAGCAAAAGACAGGTTTTATATTTCATTTTGAGATAAAATAAAATCTAGGTTACTCTACCATTTAATAATAATGTTATAATACCCAAAATAATGTTTGGCTAGTAAGAATACACAGAAAAAATAATTTGCCTTGATCTGGACACTATATTTCTATAATTGCAGAATAAGAGTGTGTTAGCTTTATTAGCACCTATATCACCCTATCAAACTGTATTGAGCTCTAAGGACTTTTATTGACCTCTCCCCTGAACTTCAGTCAAGCAAACTCTGCAAGAAATTATAAATATGAAAGATGAATTTAATTTGAATATAGACTTTATAGTTATCACTATTAAATGTGCTTTCTTGATTTTTGACTCATTTTTCTAACTTGGCAAGATATAGTGACTTGTGGGTGGACCATCCATAACATTACCTTTTCCTCCTAGTTTTATATTAACCACAAATTTAATAAATTAGATTTATGTATCTTCAAGGGACTCATACAATAATACCTCTTCACAGAGTTGCTGTGAGAATACAAATGAGATAAGAAAAATGCTTATCGCAGCATCTAGAAATTAGTTGATATTCAATAAATACTATATCTAGTCCTTAAAAAATGTTGCAAAGGATATAAATAAATACAGAGCCTACTTCAGGATGAAACTGATCTCCTGACTAAAACCCTTTGTTAAATCTGCTGCATTTTTCCCTAATTACCTTAACATTCAGTGTCCATTTTATTTTTTTAATCTTGTCCACCAAGAGATAATTAGAGATCTTTTCAAAGACATGTTGGTAAAATATATGCTGGGAAACTATAGGGCAGAGAGATTGTATATAGAGAACCAACAAAAATAAAATTAAATAAATGCAAGTCAGGTCTCTGCAGAATTATAAGCAAAAGCCTAGATATAGAAATTGGGTAGATATATTCAAAAGATGAAGGGATGGACAAATGTTGGTATATGGTGTGTGTGGTAATTAGTACTGGGTTTAAAAACATGTAATGGAGATTGGAGTTGATGCAGGAAATAACAGCAGCCATTGGATAGCCTTATGTCAGAGGTGGGAGTAGAGAAGAGGGAAACACCAAAGAGTCTGCACAGGGTCACTGTGTTAGGTAGATAAATAAAAGAAGAAGGTCATGGAGATCAGCAGTGGTAGTAATGGAGGCCTGAAGTAATGAAGATCTAGATTAAAGTAATGGTAGCATTGACAGAGTGGAAGTTGTGACTACTAAATTCACTAACTAGTTACAAGGGATGAAAAAGAAAGGAAATTCAAATAGGATTTCTGTACTTTGCCAAGCCAAACCAAACCCATTGCCATTCAGTTGATTCTGACTCATAGAGACCCTATAGGAAGCCCTGGTGGCATAGTGGTTAAGAGCTACAGCTGCTAACCAAAAAGTCGGCAGTTCAACTCCACGAGGCATTCCATGGAAACCCTATGTGGCAGTCCTACTCTGTCCCAGAGGGTCGCCATGAGTCGGAATTGACTGGATGGTGGTAGGCTGCACTTTGCAGATAGAATGATTAAGAAATATATAAGGGGACAACATTTGAGAAACATGGAAGGATAAAACATATTTCGTTCTAATAATTCTCAATGTGGGGGGTTCCCTGACCAGCAGTGTGATCAGCATCACATGATACTTGTGAAAAAGTAAATTCTCCGATTCTACTCTAGACCTACTGATTTTTCCAACAGTCTATGTTGGAAGATGTTAAACAACCAGTTCTCTAGAAGAAAATTTCAAAAATAGCTCTAATTTGTAGTGTTTGTCAATCTCTGACTTCTTTGGTATAAATACTCTGACCATGACGAATGTCAAACCATCAATTACACAGACCTCAGAAGAGATGCGCACAATCAAGCTATTCTGGACTCTATATTGGTCTGCTCCAGCACACTGCTGCTCCAGATAAATGCGTAGCATGCATCAGAACCACCTAGAGAACTTGTCAAAACATATTCGGGCGCCACCTCCACAGCATTTGATTTAGTAGGTCTAGTCCCATTGCCATTAGTTGATTTAGACTAGCAGTGACCCTACAGGACAGAGTACAACTGCTCCATAGGGTTTCCAAGACTGTAATCTTAATGGAGGCAGATTGTCACATCTTTCTCCTGAGGAGCAGCTGGTGTGTTTGAACCACCGACCTTTTGGTTAGCAGCCAGTCACTTAACCACTGTGCCACCAGAGCTCCTTAGTAAGTCTAGGGTGGGGCCTAACTTTTTGCATTTCTAGTAAGTTCCTATGCTGATACTGCTGGTCTAGGGGCCACACTTGGAAAACCACTTCTCTAAGGGTCTCTTGGACTATCTTCTTTAGAAAAGTAATTAGCATACAGAACCTTACTTGCTGAAGGCCCATAGAGTCAAGGTTTGTCTATTACCTCAGTTGTGACTGAAATCCAAAGAGCAGTATTTAGTTCTCATCTTACTCAAGTTCTCAAGCAACAATTGACTTAGGCTAACTACTTCTTCCTTCTTAAAACTAATTTTCTAGTTTTCCACTGTTCTACAATGTTGTGGTTTTCATTTTACTTCTCTGGCTCTTTTTTCCCAGTTGCTTTTTTGTGGGTTTCCCTTTTCCTGGCTGTTCGAAAAATGCTGGAGTGCCCCAGGGTTCTAGCCTTCCTTATTTCCTCTTCTGGGGCAACATTCTCCCTCTAAGCGATATCATTCTGTCCAATGACTTTTAATACCATCTATATGTTTTTGAGGAGCCTTGGTGGCGCAGTGGTTAAGAGCTCAGCTGCTAACCAAAGGCCAGCAATTTGAATCCACCTGCAGCTCCTTGGAAACCCTATAGGGCAGTTCTACTCTGCCCTATACGATCACTATGAGTTGGAATCGACTTGATGGCAATGGGTTTTATATGTTGTGGACTCACAATTTTTTATCTCCTGCCTAAATCTCTTCTCTGAGCTTCACAGTGAAAATCTCCCCACCACCTAACACTTCCACTTGGCTATCTCAAACCTAATATTGCCTAAACAGAACTCATTATTACCTCTTCTCAAATTACACCTCCGCAAATATTTCCCAGTTCAGTAAATGGCAGGTCTGTCCACGCTGTCTGATGCTCAGACCCCAAATCTAAGAGTGCCTACAAGATCATGCTCTTTTCTCACCTATCCTGTCCAGTCCTGTCACCTCTATTCCACAAACATTTCCTCAAGCTTACAAGTTCTACCATCTCCACAATCACTACCCTGGGTCAAGCTATCATGATTCTTGCCTAGTTCACTGCAACAGCTTCCTAACTCATCACCCTTCTTCTTCTACTCTTGGTTCCCTATAACCCTTTTGCCATACATCAGCCACTAATCTAATTAAAGTCATCTAGTAGCAATGCAAAGAGCCCTAGTGGTACAGTGGTTAAGTGCTCAGCTGCTAACTGAAAGTTCGGCAGTTCGAACGCACCAGCCGCTCCTCGGGAGAAAGATGTGAAAGTCTGCTTCTATAAAGATTACAGCCTTGGAAACCCTATGAGGAAGTTCTACTCTGACATATAGGGTCACAGTGAGTCGGAATTGACTCAATGGCAATGAGTTTGGTTTTTGGTTTTTTTTTTAGTAGCAACTGCATTACTTTTAGAAAGAAATTTCCCTTCTTAGCACATTGTTGTTGTTAGCTGCCACCCAGTTGTTTCCGACTCATGGTGATCCATGTGCGGAGAGTAGAACTGCTCCACAGGATTTCCAAGACTATGAACTTTCAGAAGCAGATTGCCAGGCCTTTCTTCTGAGATGCCTCTGTGTGGGTTCCAACCACAACCTTTTGGCTAGTAGTCAAATGCTTAACTGTTTGCACAACCAAGCCACCTTCTACTTAGTGTAGCCCAGTTGTTGTTTTCGTTAGGTGCCATTGAGTCGATTTTTGGTGCATAGCAAACTCATGTGACAGAGTACAACAGCCCATAGGGTTTTCTAGGCTGTAATCTTTACAGGAGCAGATCACCAGGTCTTTCTCCCACGGAGCTGCTGGGTGGGTTTGAACTGCCAATCTTTCAGTTAGCAGCCGAGGACTTAACGATTGTTCCACCACAGTCCTACATGATCTATATTCCAACCGCTGCCCCTAGTTTGCTGTGTATACTTATAGAAGTCACTCAACCGCTCTGAAATTGAACCTTACTGATTGTGATAGCTTAAGGAAATTGCAAAGCGTTTTAATAATAAAGTGCTAAATGTTTAATGTTAATTTAATTTATTATCACTTTGTAAAAGAGCCAAGGCCTAGAACTCTGAAACAGTAAACCCTAAATCCATGAGAGTCAAACAGGATTACAAACTCAATGTTGCAAAGAAAGGCTCCTGGAAGATTTTCTTTATTGCTTCATTTATAGCAAGGAAAATAGAAAAAAGTCAATGTTCTTTGGAGAATTACATAAATATGAATACATAAAACTCTGACCGATGATAACTCTCTTAAAACCTATAAGACTATTAGCATTCAAATTCTAAAGCATTTATTTTTTGGTTCCTTGACCTTGAGCAACTGGCTTAACACCTCTGAATTTCTTCTTCCTTATACATAAAATGCGCCCAATAATTATTAGATTACAAGACTTAAATATGATAACTCTAGTAAAGCACCTGCCACATTGCAGAGGCCTGAGGGGTGGTCATCTCTTCCTTGATGGACTTGTTACAAAGTGCACACATGTACCCTGCCCAGAAGCTGTGTATGTGTTCAGATGCTGTGTGAATATTCTTGCTCAGATGCAGTGCTTTCCTGTACTTTTCAAAAAGTAGGAATTGAAAAAATGGTATGATTATTTTGTGATGTATTTAACTCATGTCATACTCTATTAGGTAAATAATGAAATTTTATTGTGATATAAAAAAAAAAATCTAACTTCTTGTTATCGAGTTGATTCCAACTGATAGCAACCCTATAGGACAGAGTAGAACTGCGTCACAGAGCTTCTAAGCAGTGGCTGGTAGATTTGAACCGCCAACCTTTTAATTAGCAGCCTGAGGTCTTAACCACTGCACCACCAGGGCTCCATTGTGATATAAGTATAGTAGACCAAAACAGAAATAAATTTATTTTTAAAATTATAAACTGTACAATGCCACCTCGATACCTTGCTACTTGCCAGAAACAGCATTTTGACTTTCCAATGCCACTTCGATACCTTGCTACTTACTAGAAACAGCATTTTGACTTTTGTAAATTCCCTAAGCCTAGTCCATTCTGTCTTTTGGAGCAATGATTTTACAGCTTCTAGATTCTCAAGGCACTTTTGTTTCACTCCACTTGATCTGGTTTAAGCATTGCCTTTTACTCTGAGTTAAAATGAGAATCTTTTAGTTACAGGACTATAATTTGGAACCTTGGTCATAGCACAAGGAGGAGAAGAATGAGTACCTGGATTGTCTCCAGTGTTTTGGTCAGGGAGATTGTCATGATGGGGTGTAGCAGTTTTCAGGCCATATGGCCACAGGCAGTTTTCACACTAACCTTCAAGACTAAGTTCAATAGTCATAGTCAATCTCCTTTTGGCTAAATATCCTAATAATGACAGATAATTCCTTTCGGACTCATATTTAAGTGACCAACCAAATATTTTTTAGCACCATTACCTTCTGAATTTGCATAGTAGTATCTTAAACTGTAAAGCCATATTCTTTTTCAATCTATTTCCTCATGTATTTAACATTAAGCGTTAATCACTTGAAAGTCCAAGATATCTTAATTGTTATTAAAAATCTGTGATGACTTATATTAATACTTAGCTCCATGAGCCTGAGCTCACTGAATAAATTTTAGCTTTACAGAATACTGCTAGAATTGCTTAAAAACCTAACGAACTACATAGATTTTGGAGATGAAAAAACAATATCAGCAAAGTAACTGGAAATAAAAGTATAGTAGGACCCTATGGGAAAAATCTGTAAGGAGAGGATTCCCAGTGATTTTAGTTCTACAATTTAGTTTATTTTTCAATCCCTAGGAACAAAGTCAATGAATATATTTCTGGGCCCACCCTCTACTCCTTTCCCATAATGCCATTGGAACCTCTCTTATTAAGATCACCAATGCCATCTTCTCTATAGACTTTTCAGTACTCATCCCATTGGGCCTCTCTGAAGCATCTGACATTACTGACCACACTGCAAGAAATATTCCACTTGCTAGGTTTCTGCTAAGTCTAGTCTTGTACATTGTCCTGACTTTCCTCCTACTTTGCTTATTGTTCTCTCTCAGGCTCATCTTCTTCCTTTTTTTTTAGATGTGGTTTTCTTAAGGTTCTGCCTTTGATCCTTTTATTTTTTCTTGCTCTTCAACAATCTTATTCTACGTTTATGGTTCCAAACATCACCTCTATATGAATGGTTACCATATCTAGCTCTGATATCTCAAATTTCTTGTAAATGTTGTTCTCTAAAAGTCTCAGCCTAGAGGTTCAGGTAGTATCTCAAATAATATACTTTAGATATAGTCATTTCTTTTCACAAGTGATTCCTCTATTTTATTTCCATGTTTTCCTTGAAGAATGACTACCCTCCCAGGAATCAGGCTTAAGACTTCTAATTCATCCCCTTTCCCCTTCATCAACATCACCATCTAATTTGTTTTTAATTTCTGGTCAATTTATATAGTGCATTTACAATTTTGTTCCATTTTATCAATTTTTACTTCCATGTCCTCTATTCAGATCCTGGCTTTTGCATGTAATATTCAACATTCTCTTAACTGGCCCTACCTTTCCATGTTTTCATTCAGTTTATACACAGTTTCCAGACTGGCAACACAGTTGTGATAATGTCTCTTTCCTACTAAAAACCTGTAATGCGTTTCCATCCTCTGCTAAACCAAATCTATTCCTTGGTGTGGTAGTAAAGGCTACTACCCAATTTTCAATTGTGAATCCCATCTCTCCTTCTTGCAGTCTATGTCCACCCAATAGCTTTCAAATAGGGCATTACTGCTCTCCTAGGAGGCACCTGGAAATTAGTGGAGCCATTTTAGGTTATCACAAAGACTG
Source organism: Trichechus manatus latirostris (assembly GCF_000243295.1). Taxonomy (NCBI): domain Eukaryota; kingdom Metazoa; phylum Chordata; class Mammalia; order Sirenia; family Trichechidae; genus Trichechus; species Trichechus manatus. Next base: position 3,919,222 of record NW_004444099.1, on the reverse strand, counting down.
TGCTTGGGAAGTCAGCGGGTGTGTATTTAGTGCCCTAGATTCTGGGTTTTATGGCATTTACAGCCTCAGCCTTGTGAGTGCCCCTACATAACAAAGAATTGTTCTCTCCAAAATGCTAGGAGTTCACCTGTTAAGAAACAATGGGGCTTAGACAAACTCAATTACTCACTCTTTTCAATTTATGTTATATACTTTTCCATCTCCTCTGCCTAGAATGCCCTTTTCATATATCCCCAAGTGTCCAAATCTTGCTCATCCTTTAAGGTCTAAGACAAATGTTACTTTTCTGGGAGCCCTCCCTGAGTCCCCTAACTGACATGAATCTCTCCTTAACTCCCATAACATTTCAGCCTATGCTTTGATAACACCATTTCATTTCTACCTGGATAATACAGTTTCCCTACGTAACATAAAATCAATGTAAACAGAGTTCCATTGTTGTTTCCCTCTGTGCCTAGAACACTGTCCAGGCAAGCACAGATCCTTCACGCTAACATGTTTAATAATACAGCACACTTCATGAGTATAAACAAAGGCTCTATCACAGACTCTCTAGTCTGTGTTCAATTCTGAAACTCTTGCCTCAGCCTGCATGTTAAATTGTGCTTTGTCCTGGCTACTTACTTTCAAGTCATTATCTAATTTTTGACCCCACTTCCCTAAGAGAATTTGATGGCTGTAAGTTCTCTTCTATAATTTTGGTTTCTTATTCTAGGATACACCACCTGAGATTTTCGTAGCTAAAGCTCTTTGTAGTTGAACCTAGATCTTAGGACTTTTATTCCTTAGAGCGGCTCCAGTGGGTACCCCCTGCAATCCCTACTCCTGCCTCTGGCTCACCCTAGCTTCATGGATGCTCCCAGTAAGTGATCAATAAATATTTAATAAATGAAAATATCTTTGGAGTGAGTGGAAGCAAGTGGCTGTGTAATTGGAACAAGATATAGAGCAATGATAACTACAAAGACACAGAGACCAATGTCTAGGCTTGGAAAGCAACTGTGTTCATAGCCCCACAGAAGCTCTTTCTCTCTACATAAGTATCATAGAGTCACAGGGAAAGGACTTCTAGTTTGAAATTATCTTAGTCAGTCTTGAGGATCAATCATTAAATCATGATTATCTTTTTGAAAGCCTTATTTTAGCCTTTTTGCAGTGTTACATAGCTCTGTGTTTCCAAAATCTTATTTTATGCCATTCTCTGAAGAGAAAATAAATAAATTAGGCATAATTGTAGAAGGCCGTCAAGACGCTCATCGGTACACCCTGGGATTCTTAAAGAATATGGTTATTTCAGATTGATTATTTCAGTCCTATGTTGTTTAGTTACAAACAAAACATCCATCGTCATTTACAGAAGATGAAAGAAAACATACTTGCTTCCCCAGAGCATGATACTTAGAAAATTAAGTGCTTTCAATTCACAAATATGACAGCTCCTTGATCACACACACACAAAAAATACAAATCAGGATATGTTTTTCCATTTGAAAAAGATATCCCAATGCCCTCACTGAAGCGTGGATTAAATACAGCAACACATCTTAACCTAATCAGAACAAGTTGCTGTTGTAACAAAATAATCCTGTCCATACAGAGGGAAATAACGCCAGTAACTTCACATGACTTGTACTTCAGCAGACAAAGTGTCATATTCGGACCCTTTATCACTTTGGTTGGAAATTAGGAGTCTCTACACTTTCCAGAGAGCAAAGAATGAGGTCTAGGGCTGGCTTTCATCCTCTTTCCCACCCCGGTAATCCCAAAGAGAATCGTTCAGGCATAGTCATTCATTCAACAAATATGCATTGAGTGACCATTACGTACCTGACATTATTCTTAGGATACATCAGTGGACCAACTATTCCTACTTTCACAGAACTTACAATTTCCATGTTTAAATATGAATACAGGTGATCTCCAGTGCACATTCTCCTCCAGTAATTCTTTTTTCTTTTTATATTTCGTTTATATTTCATAATTATGTTATGTTTGGGGTAACCTTCATTTTCCTCCCTACTCTTCAACATACCCAACATATAACACTTTTAGAAAGTAATTATAATTTCCAAATAAGAATTTATGAAAATATGCTCTTTTTAGGTGTAAGCAAATCACTGAAAGTAAATTAGGTACCTTTGGAAGCTGATTTAGTTCTTTCAAGTCATTGGATACCATTTGATGAGAAGGACAGACAAAAGAAGATACAACAAAGCTGTACTGGACATTATTGATTAAAACTACGTAGTGATTAGAAAACTGAACTTGATTTTTGAAAATCTAAGTCATTTTGAGAGTCTTCTTAACTGAGTGTGTGTTTGCCACAGAAAAATATACACCTAGATTTTCATTAAGGATCCCTGTTGGCACTACAATTAAGTGCTCGGCTTCTAATGGAAAGGTTGAAGGTTCAAACCCATCCAGTAGCTCCACAAAAGAAAAGACCCTGAGATCTGTTCCCATAAAGATTACTGCATAGAAAAACCTATGGGGCAGTTCTACTCTGTCATATTGGGTCTTTATAAGTCAAAAGGGCCCTGGTGGTGCAGTGGTTAAGCGCTTGGCTGCTAACCAAAATGTCGGCAGTCTGAATCCAATAAGCACTCCTTGGAAACCCTATGGAGTGGTTCTATTCTGTCCTATAGGGTCACTATGAGTCGGAATCAACTTGACGGCAAAGGGTTATGAGTCAAAAACTAACTCAACAGCACCTAACAACAACAACATATTTTCATCATGCTTTTCATATCTTGTAGAATCCTATTTACAGATAGAACTTTTCAGACCATCTAATCTCTCCACCTCCAATAATTAAATGCTCTCTTCAGCATTTTGACAGGACTCAGGTCCCATTTTGTCTTTTGTTTAAACACTCCTAGTGATGAGGTAATAGTCACTAGGGCTTAAGGCAACTCTAATTCTGCCAACTCTTAAACTGCAGGGCCCAGTCACAAGTACAGCATTCTAGACATGAACACCCCTGTGCCAAGTATATTGAGAATTCTCCCCTACATCACCAGCTAAGCATTGCAATAATGTTAAAGCTGTAAGATGGTCCCCATGTTATGCCACTGAATTATATATCGAGTTACCTCAGCCAATACTTTCAATTTTCTGGATGTTTCAGTTCACAAATATTTTAAAAAGAAGGCAGGTAACGGAGACATTGGAGAATTTTAATTCTGCCAAGATATAAAAATACGAAAATCTATCATCCACTTCCATTATTTCCTAAATAGAATATTTTGATTAATATGAAAAAAGTAGCAAGTACATAAATGCAGAATAAAAAGTCAAATTTTACTTCATGAAAAAAGCCAACTAGCCTGACATAATTTCACTATTGACCATGAACATGCTTCCACGGACCAGTGTTTGGAATTCATTGAACAAAACAACAATTATCCTTCTCCACTCCAGATGCCCCAAATGCTTTTGATAAGCAGAGTTTTTCTTATCCTCTTGTACAATAGATTTTATTTAACCTCAAGTTCTAACTTTATACTTATCCTTACTAAATTTCAGCTTATGAGTTTTCAAACATTAGCCCAAATTATCAACATATTTTAGAATTTTGATTGTTTCTCAGTTTTCTGCCATACACAAATATAATATGTTTACTTTGAAAATATCCTTTCAAGTCACTTGTTAAAGTGGAACAGGATAAATCCCTGTAAAGAGTTTTATGCTTCCACCAGTATAACTATTCAAATAGCTACAGTACTCCAGCAATGCTATCGTCTAGATCACATCTGTTTCCCTTATACAAAAGGTAGACCCATTAGAGGATTTCAGGGTTGAGTATTAAATGGCTTCTAGGCCAACTTCTCATCCAAGGCTTGTGCCCTCCAAGGTTAGTCAAGTGGTCATCTGTCTTGTGTTTACATGTCTGTGGGTTGAGAAACTCCAAATCCCTCATCCCCACCAAGGCCCAGCTCCTCTCAGACTAGCTCTGTTAGCAAACACTTCTCTAGCTTCTGCTCATGGGCTGTAGTTCCGTCCCTCAGGGCCCTTGAGAACAAGTCTTTCACTTAGCCCTTTAAAGAACTGATGACAGTGATCATGTTTCTCCAAGTCTTACCTTTTCCAGGCTAAAAATTCCCTGTTGCTTTTATGAGTTTTTCATATGACAGATTTCAAGTCATATCACTATTTCAGACATCCCCTGCTAACTATGATCCAAGTGACTTTTTTTTTTTTAAGTGTGACACCTGCAATCAAGAAAAGCATTCCAGTTCTAGTTCTTAGACACAGTAAGGAATAAGATGAGTTAATCCACTGAAACCTAGGAGAATTCAATCATATTTAACAAATAGAATTGAGTCCACTCTATCAGCTTCTTATCCAGTGGTTTCTTAACCTGACTCATTCCAGAATCGCTCTAGCAATTTTTTTTAAATTGGTTGGGGTTTGTTTAGATATTAGTAAAACACCTATTTGTGGTTCAATTAAGAGTCTTTAAAAAATAAAATAAAAAAGTGAAAGTTCTGACCTCTGTTCTTTATCTCCCACTCTCACATCATGGAAGTAATCACTATTAAAACTCTCATGAGGAACTTTTTAGAAATTTTACATGGATATGTAATCATATCACTAAATCTATGTCCTTTTTCACATAAATGGGATTATATACATTTGAAATTTCCCTTTTTCACTTATCTTGGATATCTTCCATACTAAAACATGTATTTATTGTTAGTTGCCGTCCAGTCGGCTGACTCTTGGAGACTTCATGTACAACGGAACAAAACATTACCCGGTCCTGCACCATCTTCACTATCATTGGCATGCTTGAGTCCATTGTTGCAGCAACTGTGTATTTTGAATGCCTTCCAACCTAGGGAGCTCATCTTCCACCACTGTATAAGACAATATCCTGTCATGATCCAGGTCTTTCACTGGCTAATTTTCAAAACTCTTTCTTCCTATTGTGTCTTAGTCTGGAAACTCTTCTAAAATCTGTTCACCATGGGTGACACTGCTGGTATTTGAAAGACTGGTAGTATAGCTTCCAGCAGCCCAGCAGTACACAATCACCATAGTATGACAAACTGACAAACAGGTGATGGAAAACTTATAGAGTCAATTTATTTCTTTAAACAGCTTCTTAACAGCCTTTGCTGAAAGACATTTACGCTGGTTCTAGCATTTGCTGTTACAGATAATGTCACATAAAAACCTTGCTCATTGACCTTTGTGCACATGCACAGGTATATCTGTACCATAAATTCCTGGAAGTGGAATATGTGTATTGAAAGTTATGTGCATGCTTTCTTTCAATAGAAGTTGTCAAAGTGGAACTTAAACACACACATTCATGCATGCTCACACACACAACTGGGCTGCATTCCAGACGTACTAATTTCGAATTTCAGGGTGTAGAGCCTAAGCATATAATATAAAGTTTCAAGAATCATTTTGAAGTAGGGAAGAGGTTGAGAGTAACTGTATTATTTGATGAAAACTTGTTACATCACATTAGTTTTTCGGGCAGCTATACTAGAATGTTGACTCACACTGAGATTACTAGCAATGAATATCTCTCAGCCTTTGCTGTGATTTTTTGCCATGCAGTTGGCTCCAACTCATGGAAACCTTTTGTATAACATAACAAAGCATTGCCCAGGTCTCTGCCATCTTCTTGATCATTGATATGTTTGAGTTTGTTGTTGCAGCTATTGTGTCAATCATCTCAATGAGGGTTTCCCTCATTTTTGTTGGCCCTCTACTCTACCAGGAGCCCTAGTGGCTCAGCGGTTAAGAGCTCAGCTGTTAACCAAAAGGTCAGCAGTTCGAACCCACCAGCCATTCCTTGGAAACCCTATGGGGCAGTTCCATTCTGTCCTATAGGGTCGCTATGAGTCGGACTCAATCCAATGGCAAGGGGTTTGGTTGTTCTGTTTTTTCTACTTTACCAAACATGATATCGTTTTCCAGTGACTGGCCTTTCCTGATGATGTATCCAAAGCAAGCAAGTCAAAGTCTAGCCATTCTCACTTCTAAGGAACATCTTGTATTTCTTCTAAGATTGATTTGTTTGTTATTTTGGCAGTACATGGTCTATTCAATATTCTTAGCCAACATCACAGTTTGAGTCTAGCATTTAGGAGGGTATATTATTGCTAACACATATTTCTTCCATCCCCTACTTTTAGTTTTATGGTGTCTGCAACAGTTAAGGTTAAGTTTATGTGTCAGCTTGGCTAGGCCATGGTGTCCAGTTGTTTGATCAAACACTAGTTGTTGTTACAAAGCAATTACATGTGATTAAGTCAATTGGCTTTAAGTAAAGCAGATTATCTTCCATAATCCAGGCAGGCCTCAATCAATCAGTTAAAGGCCTTTTAGGTTACATTCTGCCTCCAGGCTATAAATAAACATTTTGTCAGAATTCGCTCACACTTCACTCTTCCCATCTTCTGACCAGCAGATTATGGGACACAAGGCTGCAGGAATCTCTAGCCTGTCGTCTCACCTACAGATTTTGGATTTGCCAGCCCCCACAACCGCATGAGCCAATAAAATAAATAAATCTCTCTTGCTCTCTCTGTATGTATAATTAACCAAAGGCCTTGTGTGTGTGTCTATCTATACATTGTATATATGTGTGTGTCCACATGTGCACACACACACATATTCTGGTTCTACTTCTCTAGAGAATCCTAAAATAGTGCCCAATATATATATGGTTTATATTTATACCTTGTATATTTCATCTGTCTAATTAGATTTAGTCCATATTCTAGAATATCCAGATTTTTGGGACCCGATTCTTTCAGCTCTTGTATGTATTTTTATATTTTCTTTTTTTAGTTTTATTTATTTTGTTGTTGTTGAGGATATACACAGCAAAACATACACCAACTCAACAGTTTCTACATGTACCATTTAGTGACACTGATTACATTCTTCAAGTTGTACAACAATTCTCACTCTCCTTTTCTGAGTCGTTCCTTCACCATTAACATAAATTCATTGCCCTCTAAGTTTCTTATCTAATCTTCGAGTTTCTATTATCAATTTGATCCCATATAGATAGTTCTTAAAAGAGCATAATGCTCAAGGCAGACATTTTTTACTAGTTAAACTAAACTATTGTTTGGTTTTAAGAAGACTTCAGGGGAGATTTTTGGTTTAATGTTTAAAAATTATCTCAAGGCCATAGTTACAGGGGCTCATTCAATCTTCATGGTGCCAAGAAGTCTGGAGTCCATGTGAATTTGAAATTCTGTTCTGCATTTCCCCCCTTTTGATCAGGATTCTTCTATGGAATCTTTGATCAAAATGTTCAGTAATGGTAGCTGGGCACCATCCAGTTCTTCTGGTCTCATGGCTAAGGAGGTAGTTGTTCATGGAGGCAATCAGCCACACATTCCATATCCTCCTCCTATTCCTGATTCCTTTTTTCTTTGTTGCTTCAGGTGAATAGAGACAAATTTTTGTGCCTTGGATGGTCACTTGCAAGCATTTAAGACCCCAGGCACTATGCAACAAAGCAGGAGGTAGAACAGAAGTATTAAACATGCTATTAGGCCAATTAATTGGGATGTGCCATGACCCTAAACCTCCAATCAAGGAACCAAATCCCATGAGGTTTTTGGTTGTACATAAGCAGCCTCAGCAGCTACTCTTTTTTGTTGCTGTTGTCCTTGTTGTAAATATATCTACCACACAACTTTTGCCAATTCAACTTTTAACAGATGTACAACTTACTGACAGCAATTACAACAATCGGCTGTGCAACCCTACCTTTAATCACTGTGATATTTTTATCACCATTAACCTCCCTTTTCTCCTTCCCCCCAGCCCTTGGTAACCACTAATAAACTTTGTTCTCTATTCATTTGCCTTTTCTTTTCTTTTTATATAAGTGAGGTTATACAATATTTGTCTTTTTGTGATTAGCTTATTTCACTCAGCATAATGTCTTTCAGCTCCAACTGTATTGTGGCATGTATCAAGATTTAGTTTCTTCTACCGGCTGAGTAGTATTCTATTTGTATGTATGTACCACATTTTGTTTATCTATTCTTCTGTCTATGGACCTTTAGGTTCTTACTTTTAACTGCAAAATTTGAAAATAATTATTCTATGCTTTATCCAAATCACTAGTAAATTATTGAAATGGACTAGGCCAAGAGTAGATCAATTTAACCTACTAGTAGAGGTCTCACCCTTGGTTAGCATCTATTCCTTAATCAATCATTTTAAGGATATTTTTTCATCAGTTACAATTCAAATTAAGTATACTATCATATTTTCTGTTTATATTATCAAAAAGAAGACATGCCACGATAAGAAGTGTATCATAAAAGATGTTACCAGAAACCTGACTGCCTTCTATGTATCTAGAATAATTAATCATTCTAGAAACCCTATCGCTCATTTATATAATGAACAAATGTTTATTGAACATCCAATATATGCTGTATTTTTGCTAAGTACAGGGAATATAAGTAGTGATTATGAAGGAACAAACCATTGTCTTCGTGAGCTTTATTTTTAGTGTGGAATGTATACATTAAAAAATAAATAAATTAATATAAATTAATTAAATAAATTAAATAAAATTAATATAATTAATATAAAAATATAATTAATTTCAAATTTTATATAAGCTCTAAAACAAATAAATATGTTTCCATAATACAGCGTAACTGGGAGAGCAGTGAGATTTAAGGGATTGACCTCTGAGGAGATGATGTCTGAACTGAGATCTCATAAATTGAACATAAAAGAAGCTGTTTATATGACCACGTGGAAAAAGAGCAGTGGGAAATTAATAAAGCACAAAGTCCCTCAGGTGTGACTGGGTTTATTGTGTTCTAGAAAAAGAAAGGCCGATATTCAGAGATCTAATGAGTGAAAGGGAAAATAATATAGAGTAGGTTTGAAAGTAATACAGTCAGAAGATCACACAGGTCTGCTTAAGCTATAAAAAGGAGTTAGCTTTTCACTGTAAAAATCTCCCTTAGCTTTCCTTAAGCAATAATTTTGATAAAACATATTTTCAAATTTACTTTGACTATTGTATGGTGGGTAGATTAGAAGGTTATGAGTATAAGCATGGAAACCATATAGGATGATATTTTGTAGTGCAAGATAGAGATGATGATGATACATAGGCTAAGATGTTGACAGACAAGATGGAGAGAAGGTATAAATTCAAGATAGATTTTTTTCTGTGTGAAATTGATAGAATTTGTTAAAGGATTAGATAGGGAATTGTCTGTTTGGTTCTTTACTATTTTACCCCCAGATACACAAAACAATGCCTAGCACATAGTAGATATTCATTACATATTTACTGAATGAATCGAGGAAAATCCCCAGGTTTTTAGCTAGAGCAACTACATAAATGCCTGTGCCTTTAACTAAAATTTCAAAGACTGAAGAAGAAGCAGAAGGAGGCAAGAATGGAGGAATCACAGGTGCCATTTTGGCTATATTAAGTTTTAGATGTCTCTGAGAAATCAGAGTGGCTAAGTATTAGGAAGTTATTTATCCATTTTAGTTCTTATGTCTTGTAAGATAAGGTGATTAAGATTGTGTTATGTGTATCCTGACTGATTGCTTCAAGACTACTAGTCATCTAGAAATAATTCCCTAAAAATGTTTTGCACCTAGGATTTTAAGAAATTCTGAATTACTGGTAAGAGGGAAGGATTTCTTGATTTTTTTCAAACCCATGAACTCCTTTGATAAAAAGAAATAAAAGCACTCTTTTCAAATCATTTGACATTTCAAAATAAATAATGATGAAAAATAAACCAAATCATTTGGACAAAGTTATACTTCGATTTCAAACTATCTCTTTCCCTTGGCAGACCCCAATACGGCCCTTTAGGGAATGCCACACTTTCCCTTTACTGACAGTCCTTTTTGAGAATCCGTAATACTGTATGAACGGGATGCATTGTGCATTCACGCAAATGAGGAAAGTTATCTTTGATAAGGACATGAAACACAAACTCTTATTCATAATAACCCTCATACTTAGTGAAAAGTAGCTCAGTGATCAGTTTTTAAAATAAAACGTGTGTGTGGTTTTTTTTTGAACCTAAGTTATAATTTAATACTATGGAATCGTATTTGAAAGCATCCTGGCAAAATATATCACATAATTTATTATCTTGTATCAGAAAATAACTCTTACCAAGTACTCCAAAGCAAAACAATTTATCAAAAGAAATTGATTTTATCATTTCAAGTAGTAAAATCGGGCTTCAAGGTTTTCCACGATGCTTTTATTGAGGTTTCATCAGCATTTGGTTTTACTCCCTAAAACAATTACTGGTTCACAAGCAAATACCTATGAAATATTTGGATTTTCTAGTCCTTGGTTTGCTTATTCATAGAATAAGAGGACTTGGCTCTCAGATCCTTTAGAGCTACAATATTTTAGGATTTGTAATACAGACCAGATTTTTTTTTTTTCCTTAGTGGTCTTGTAAAACAATCTCCCTTTCCCCCTTTCCTTGTCTTGAGTGGGAAGGAATGAACAAGATCAGTTGATGTATTAAGGCCACTTAATTATCATGATTCAGTGTGTCCATTTTCAAAGATCCTTGAAATTTTTCTTAAAGAAGATTAATTGAAACTAACATCAAATCTCTCAGAATTAACTAAAAGAAGGAACCGGAAACAGGTGTTTAGTGAAAAATAAACTGTGACCTTAGGACACTTCAGTCCTCTGTTTTTTAAAATAAATTATCTTAATATATTTCTAATGTATAAAAGTATGCAGCAACATATATATATTATATATAAATCATTTCTATACAATAACTAATAACATAAACAGTAATAGTAACATAATAAAATAATATATAAATTTATATAGATAATTTGCATAAATATTTTAATGAAAGGGAGGATATTAACTTAGTTTTCTTACCTGTGGACACAAGGTTTCTAGGTGACTGGCTGCAGTTTTGACAATTTTAATTCCATCTTCATTTGTTGACATGGAACAAGCAAGATTTGCCACCTGAAATTCAATCCAAAATAATGGAAATTATTTCATATAATCGAGAAAATGCAAAAACACTTGTTAGCTTAGGCAAGTAAAAGCATGTACAGGTTCATTAAAAATCTCAGTGACAAGCATTCTCATAAATGTCACTGGTATCTATTTTATGGAATTATTCAAAGAATCTAGTAAAAAAAATACCAACGAAATGCCCTAGAGAAAGAATTGTTTAAAACAAAAGGGAAACCTGATGAATGAATCAGTAAACCCTACAGTTTCTTGGTATTAACATCTAGTCCATAATAAGAAGACAACTGTAAGAGTTTCCTGTGGGATTAAAAAAAAAAAAAAATGTTTATCTATGGATTGAATGCTAATAAGTTCTTGGAATCTCACGATTGTGGTTTAAGTCTGTAATTGTTTTATTATTTCCCAGAGGTCGCATGACTGTATCTTTATTCATGTTTTATTCAGTGTCAAATCTACTACAAAGCTGGACAAATACAATTATATTTTTCTTCCTGTTCTTGATGTTCAACTACAACTTCCTGGACACTGTTCGACATTGCAGCAGTTGGTTTGATTCAAGTGTCAGTGATACCTAAATTCCTTTATATATTATTGCTTTTGGGGCTCACATTCTCTTCCAGAAAGTGCACAGCACTCTTTTAAATAATTACCTTGATCTCCAGTATTTACAAATACATTATTTATACACGAAAGAGCCATGAAGAAGAGCTTAGAATTATTTTCCCTTCCTCTGACCCCACTCTTATTCAACATTCCTCTTGCTAACATGATGACTGACTGTGTACCAAGGCAATATTTTCTCTGATACGTGATACTTTATTGTTAGATTTTCTAACAAGATTTTTTCCAGTGTTTCCAATGCTTCTGTTAATTATTATATACTTTAACACATCTCAGTTTTTACAGTTCAAACTGAAAATATAAAAATTGCTGAGAAACTGCCCATTAGCCACATGTAATGAAAATGAACAAACATATCTTTGGATCACTATTTTAAGAGTACCATAAAATGTTATTTAAGTAGGTTTATAGTCTTTGGTTTTTAATAGTATCACTTTTAATATATCAGCAGTGAAGCAATTCCTTGGTTTGCATTTACATATAATGAAATAACAGTCATACATTATTTAACTTTAGAAGGGTATTGTTCACTTTATTAATGTACATGGAAATGGCTTACTTGAAAAGGTCTTTTGTTGGCTTGAAGGTCACAATACCTCAACTTTCATATCTGACACATAATTAGTGCATTTGTGAATTATTTGAAAAGGGCAGCAGTTTCTATGCCCCTCTCCTCCGCCCCGCAAACCCCACTCACAGAAAGTGAAACCAGCAGTCTAATTGCTTTAATACATCTTATATAAATTTACACTGCCCTTGCATAAAATATTTATCTGTACATGTGACCACTGTTGGCTCTGATTTAAAAAAATAAATAAAATTTTTGGTTCAATCCTTTCATCAAGTCAGAAGAATGCTAATTAAAGTTTAAAAATTACAGAAGAGTGCCATATGTAGACACTTTTTTGTTAAATCAACTTATTTTTTAATGTATCCTCTTTCTCTTTTCATTCCCTTCTAAAAATTTTTGTTCTGGACATTTAATGGCGGCCATATTTAATAGAAACTAATTCAGTGACTAACATAACATGGAAATCGTTCTAAACATGGAATCTGTTTATACTAGCAAACTTAATTTTTACAAAACTCTCAAATGCAAGCACAACAAAAATTTTTCTACTCAATTAATAATCATCTTAAGGCTCTGTCTCCATTTATGCAGTCCCTCTATGTGCCTGAACTTCTCATTACCAGAAGTGATCTATACCAGGTAAACTTCTCAGGTAATCAAGCACTATTTTCAGATTAAGGTCTGTTACATTTTAGTGATAATTTGTACAAACAAGGTTGAACTTATAACAGGTATTCTTTGACAAAACAGAGCAGTTAACTGACAGAAATAATTCTCTTTACATCTCTAGTTGGAGTGATTTGTGACATATTTTCCAAAGTCACATTAATGTGTGAACAAAAGCCCAATTTCTTCTAGAATTATTTTCTAAATTCTATGTGGTTCCTTAAGCAGTCAAATATGTTCCCAAGCACAGCATGAAGGCAATGCCCTACTGGTCAGGGAAAGCAGCATGCAAACATACCTTGTTGTTAAATATTTTGAGATATTTGGACATCTGACATTCTTTATCTAAGTTTGAGATATTTCAAAAGTCTGTGTAAAACTTCATTCTTCAGGAGATCGTTATGGGAGGTTTCTGCCCACTAACTAGAATGAGGGCATAGGGAGGTGTTATACCCAAACAGACCTGGGTTTGAATCTGACTCCCATAATTAATAAGCTTTCTGACCATAGGCAAGGTATTAGCTTCTCTGGGCGTGTTTTGTCAACTATAAAATGGGTATGATAATACCTAACCCTCTGGGTGCTTTGAGGATCAAATGAGGTAATATGCAGAGCGAGCATGATACCTGGTAGCCCTCACCATGTATGAATTTCCTCCCAGCTCACTGCTTTCTCTGCTATTCGGGGCGTGGTATGTGTAGGTGAACATTCACCTTCTCAGAGGTTTTGTATAATTAAGGCCTTTGGAACCAAAAGAGATTCAACAGATTGTGTAACCTTATAGCTACAAATTCAAATGCTTTCAGGGGCCATGCGGGGAATACAAATGTAGAGGCTAGATGTAACTCAGTGCTGGGGTGGGGTGGTGGGTCCCAAGGCAAATATGAGTTTGTATGCTCTCCCTAAAGGCATTAAAACAAAATGAAAGGAAAAACAACCACTGCCTTGGCCAAACCAACAGTCTGCTGGCTTACTTTAGTTCATAGGTGGCCAGTTTGTGACTGGACTCCAATCCTCTATTGTAGGTAGGAAAACAAAGTCCAAAAATGAGAAGACACATACTCCAACCAACCAATTACAGGGAGGAGACTATTAACCAGGGATGCATGTGTGCTTTCTATGTCACCCTGAATTAAAGAACTGACAGAGGTCCCTGCATTAAAATGATTGGCCAGACTTTTTATCGATATCATGCTATATCCTCAGCCAAGTCCAAGGGAAGTAGAGTCTAAATTATCCTAAATAAATGGATTCAAAGGCACTGAGGTAAATTCACATGTTTTTTTAAAAAGAAAAGGCCAGGATATACAATGTTCTTCATTTTTTACAAAAGATTAAGTTATATCCTTAAAATCCTTACTGATTCTGTATCTAATGATTAAACAAACAAACCAAAATAAACCCTACAAACAGGAACATGTTGCTGAGAGGGCTATGAACCTGCCATCAGTACCTCTCTCTTCAGCTTCTCCCCTTCTCAGCAGTTCTTCTCCCTTTATATGCCATATGTCCCACTGTAGCTTTAACCTTGGCTGATCCAAGGGCCCCATCTTCTTTGTTACCAAAAAAAAACCAAAACAAAAAAATTGTAGGCAAGAAAGCCTGGCCAGGTAATTCCTGAACTAATTCATGTTTTTATTATCCTGCTGATGTTTGTTCTCCTCTTCCTGGTTCCTATTTCAAGTTCTGTATCCCAGTTTTGTATCTTCCTGTCCTCCTTTCTATTTGCTAAACTGTGGTACTTCCCTTTCTGTTGGCATAAAACATGGTGCCCTTCACTCTCTACCCATGGTCTCCGGTGAGAAATTCCTTGTTCTGGAAGCTGGCCTTACAGGACCCTGCAGGCTTGGCTAGTTCTGTTCTTCACCTTCAAAAAGTTCAGAGAGATGGATACACTTAACTCAAAAGACTGACTCACTAATGATAGAAATCAGGGAAGCAAAAAAGAGATATTTGGGAGTTGAGAATGTTTTCAGTGACCCTTAAATCAATGTACTACGTTATAGGCTTAACCCCGCTTTTCATCATTACTTTGTTCTAATCTGGCAAAGAGATTGTTTTAAAAGCGATGAAAACCACATCATGCTATAGTTTAACATTCCAATATCAAGTTTTTCTGAAATCACAGGAGCACTAGTAGTCCTCTCAGTCATCTTAGACAACTGAAATGGTATCATTGCTAGCAATGACATCACTATTTGGACAGCTGTTTATCATGAATCATTCAGTCCGTCACTAAGAAGTTCTCACACAGGTACTTACCCGTAATATTATTTCTCAAGAACATGAAGTAAACTTTGATGTGGGGTGAGATTTCCATTTTCACACATCCCTTGTTTATAGATAGTTTACAAAGTCAATTGTAATATCACATCACTGTGTATCCTAGCTCTCAACGGGAGAGAAAGGTCACTGCTTCATGTTCATTTATTTTCCTGACTGGCAGATGGTCATGCAACTCTTGTGTAAACATTTCCAGAGACACAGAATTTACTGTTTTGCAGGGCAGCATATCCCCATTGCTGGATAGTCCAAAATTATAAAATTATGAAGTTCTTCCACATAATGAGGTGAAATCTTTCTCTCTACAACTTTCTCACAGTGGTCATAGAATACAGAATGTCAAGTATCTTTAATAACAGAAATAATGTTGACCCATAAAGAAAGTATATATCAGTAATCCTCAACTTCGGGGTAAGAGAGATGGTAAGACGAAGAGAAACATTAGTAAATAGCTGTTTAGAAGAAAAGTCCACGTCCCTTCCCCCAGAAGATTTTGATATGTTAAATATGTGTATGGGCAGGAATTGGCGGGGTGGAGTGGAGTGTATGGTATGTGTAGTTAGATTTTTAAAAGTTCCCCATATGATTTTGACATACTACTCCCCACATACACAACTCACAGATGTAACTCGGATCTTGGTTGATTTTCATTTGTTTGAATAGACACTCCTGCCTGAAGATTAGTGTAAAGGGGCTAAATCTACAAGAAGAACAACTTGCATATTTATGGGAGAGACTAGGAAGACATGAGAAAGTTTTCACAAACTAGAGACAAGAAATAATGACCTAAAATCCTACCTGAGAAAGTAGAGAAAAGTTTTAAAATTGGAATACTCAGGAAACAAGATCAAATGTAGGAGAAATTTGTAGCCTTCCACGCAGAATCCATTCTTCCTTCTGGTAATGACACACAGATTTCCCTTTGAAGAATGCCTCTTTCCTCCCCTAACCCAGTGGTGGACAGTTTTGGTATGACTGTTAACCAAAGTTTCTAACCCTCCCATAGCCCTAGCCTGGGCATATCCATCACTTCCTATTGCCTAGGGTCTTGGAGAAGCCCTTGTTCCTGCCCATCTGAGCCTCCTTCATTCATTCTGACCTCGATTACATGCACTACTTTGTGTCGACCAATAAAATCTTTCTTTCTCTATTTAAATAAGCCAAAGTCATTTTCTTCCACTTGTGAACTAAGAATCTTAACTCACGCTTAGTATTGCACCAGAAACTTACACACCAAGAACATATTTATTTCAGATAATTACTCAGCAAAGTTAAATCTGGTAATGTAGAACCATAATCAATTCAGACGAAAACATCGTCTAATCAAATTGCTGCCTCTGTATTTATTTAGGCAACCTGAGTGTCATAGTGTCAGAGGCAGATGCAGAGAAGGAGGTATTCATTTCATTTCTGGCACAATGTGTCTATATTCATCTTCCTTTGAAACTATAACCCCTCAATAGCTGTTACAATATTTTACATATCAGGTACAAAATAAAATAATTTACTCTTCTTGAATTTATCCTTTTGCTAGCTGTTCACTCTGTCTGAAAACCGTCCCTCAAATCTTTCAAAATCAGACCTATACCTCAAGGCCTGGTTCAAATATTTTATCCTCCACAAACCCTTCTTGGATGCCTAGAACCAGAATTCATACCTCCACTTCCCACCCTCCCACAATTATATCATATATCTCCTTCTTCTTTAGATTCACTTATATATCTGTCATAGGGTGAGCTTCTTAAATGGAAATACTTTTTTTTTTTTTTTTAATTTTCCATCAAGCAATATACCCAGAGATATAAGTATTCAGTCCATGTAAAGAAAACAAGTAGTCTTTGTCTATCTGGAAACTGAATCATCATGAACAGAAACAATTTTCTCTTCTCTCAGAAATAAACAGATTTCAATGACATGTATTTTTTAGGGTCTTTAATAAAACTTCATTGAAAGCTGTGTCCTTCATTTACCCCTTCCTCAAAAAAAAAAGTTTCTGGTTATCTACAATATGAGCTAAAGTTAAGCATTATTACTTTAAGTTATGGAGGAAGAACACCTGAGAGAAAGCCCTTGGGTTATTAAACTGAATTGCCCTGAGTTGATTTTAGTTTGACTGTGGACGTTCACTGGAAATGATAAGATAGGAAAAATCTGTAGCAAAGATATAAGTAAACACAGGTAAGCTTTGAATGAGGATATAGACACAATCTATCTGAAATTATTTATTTTTATTTTGGCATTCACAAAGGAGATTTAGGCTTCTTTCTAAATTTAGAAAAGATAACTGTTCACAAAAGCTTGTGAAGGGGCATGATGAAGGAAAAGAGGGATCCATGCCCCTTAGCCACACTAGTGAATAACGAGATTATATTATAAACTCATTGGCCAAATCACCAATAGAAGGAATAGTAGGAGTCCTAATGTTGTTGGGAGATATCAAGGGTTGGATTCAATTCTTTGAGTTTGAGTTGCCATTGAGATATCTAAAGTTGATACAACCAATAAGTAGTTAGATGTGCAGCAAGGAGAGGTCTACAGTGAAGATATTAATTAGCAAGTCACTAGCTTGTCAATAATAATTGGATGTGACTGTATAGGGAGTAAATATTCTTAGAAGAGTCTCTAATATGCCAATATTTAGTAGGTGGATAGAAGAGGATAATCCTACAATGAGTCTTAGAAAGACTGGCCAGAGATAGAGAAAGTTACCCACACTACTGATATAACGGAAGCTGGGAGAGAAGATGGTTTCCAGATGATGATATTGTTGTTAGGTGTTGTCCAGTCGTTTTCACCTCTTAGTGACCCCAAGTGACAGAGTATAACTGTCCCGTAGGGTTTTCTAGGCTGTAATCTTTATGGGGACAGATTGTCAGGTCTTTCTCCGCAGAGCCACTGGGTTACCAAATATCAAATGTTGAGAGGTCAAATATCAAATGTTGATTCAGCCACTCAGAGGGCCATCATACTCATTCTTAGAGTTTGGGTAGAATGACAATGGTAAAACTAGCCTAGAGTGGGCAAGAGATGGTGTTGGGGGTGAGGTAACACCACGTGTCTTGTGACTCAAAGCAGAGAGGTAGGAGCCATTTGGACAGTAGCCGTTTTTAACTGCTATTCATTTGGTCTCTGGTAAAAAGTAATTACTTGGAAAGTTTTATGCCAACACTGCCCCCTCCCCCGTCTCCCCTCTGAGACCTGCATCTACCTAGATCAGGTTTTTAGTTTAGAGTATGATTCTCAGTTTGCAATTATACATTCACTGGTAATATTATTTGATTCTTGTCCATCCTCCCCATTTTATAAGAGGAAGGGCCTCGTCTGTGTTTGCTCATCATTGAACTCTTGGTGCTAGTTCCTGGCACTTGGTAGTGAAGCAGTGAGTTGTTCCTCAGTGAATGAATAAATGTATGAATGCACAGATCAGTATGCGTAAGAGTACATCATCCCCAAAGAGAGGAAGAAAAATGGAGTTCGTGGCGAGGAGACAGCAGCAGAAATCCAGGACAAGTGAGAGAGAAGAATGAAATTTCCCTTTGAAATTCATTTGGAATATTCTACAAAGGCTTCGACAGCTGGACTTCAAAGAAAAGTAATACGTTTTTCTTCTTGTCTGGTCAACGTATTGAACAAGGCTTGGGGGGCAGCTTCTTTCAAGTTTAACTTTCACTTAAGATATTAAATTGGGAACAACTGAATAGCTCCCAATTTAGCTTTTAATTTATTTATTTTTAATCAGGTAAAATAACTCATCAAAGGGCCCTAGCTGGCTGCCAAATGCTGGGGAGTGTGGCAGATGGAAAGAGGCACAGTAACTCCTGTAAACAAACCAAGGAGCTGTAGTGTCTCCGCCAGAACGTAATGCGTGCTCTGCTTCCAAGAAAGCCCAGCTCAGAGGCCTGGGACTAAGGATGACAAGTGCAGGAGGGGGTCTGGTATTTCCCAGTGTTAGCACCCAAGTGACCTCTGGCTCAACAATTCAGCCCTTCCATTTTTCTTGGTGACAAAGTACTGCCATTTGGACAGTACCCAGTGCCCCAGATAGTAGCAAGAAGTGACCATGAATTATGAGTTTGGGAGAGTATTTCACTAATAGGATTGTGCTATAAAAGTGCATAGTAAGGTGCAGGGAAACAATTCCATCAAGTAACAACTATTGATTATGCATCTATTATGCAGGCTGGGATGTGCCAGGGAAATCACAGAAGCCAAAGACAGTGGAAGTGAATCTCAAAAAGCATAATCTATTTAAGGGGACACCGGAACCAGATAATAAAACTATAGTCTCTAAGTACAACAGGAAGCTGGAGGTAGGTAAATCCCATAGAGGCAACAGTAGTCGGTGGATGTTTTATGGAGACACATTTTTACCAAGGAACGACATATTGAACTTTGCATCTCAACCTGTCTCCCAAACTTTCTGAATCTTAAATGATGAAATTCTGTTTCTGATATTAGTTTTGCTAATATAACCACTTACCTCTTGATCTTTGATTATCCATCTATACAATGAGGAACAGATTGACTATTTGATTTCTAGGGGCCCTTTCATTTCAATAATTGTTCACTATTTGTATAACTTTGAAAACAAAATTAGACAGGAATTGGGGGGGCAGGGCTATTAGCCAATTTGTTATTAATTTTAATACAAAATGTCTAAATTTTAGCAAATTAAATATGACTAGGTAATAGAATAATAATAGAGCAAGGCATTTTAGTTTATCTCAAAAATAAACAAATAGCTCACAACTGGAAAATCTAACAATAAATACATGAAAAGATTCCCATTGTAGTTCTTCTATTAAGCAGGAATTGCAGCTCAAAGAGGAAAATGACTTTTGCTTGTCAGATTGGCGATAATTGAAAGGTTTTATATTATCCAATATTGCTAAGGCTATGAGGGAAAAGAGGGAAGTTAAATGGTCAGCTTCTCGGGGTATTTTGCCTTATCTATCAAAATTTTAAACATACAAAATCACAGCAATTCCACTTAATGTAATCTGTCCTTCAGAAATACTTGCATTTTTGAACAAACATACAGCCACAGGGAGGTTCATTGCAACTTTATTTGTAAAAATGAAAAGAAATCTAAATATCAAGGGGGAAGCAATTAAAATATAGAATACTATGATTCTGTAGAAAATTAAAAAAAAAAACTTTCTGCTGACATAAAACATCTCAAATATATAATATTAAATGAAAAATAGTTTCAGAATGTTTATAAAGTGTAATTCTATTTAAATAAAATAATTTATGTACAATTATGCATAAATGCAAAAAGTAGAAAGTCTACAGTAGTAAATCTCAAATGTTAACAGGAGTTATATATAGATGGAAAGGAGGTGGTATTATTAAATGTTATGAAGGGAAGCATTCACTTTTAACTATATGTTTCTATATTGTCTGCAATTTTTCCAAATATATTTTTTTCACTAAATGATTTTCTAATTTAAAAATATGGTGACCGATTTTGATTAAATAGTTCTATATGTACTGACATGGAAAAATGCCAATGATAAGTAAAACAATGCATTATCTCGTTTCCAGAAGATGCTAAATCTGTGTGTTTGTATGTGTGTATATATGAAGGTGTGAAAATGATGTTCACCAAATGGTCATTGTGGTTATCTCTAAGGAGTGAGAATCAAAATAGTTTCAACTTTCTTTTTGCATACTTTTTGAAATTTATAGTTTGGAAAGAGAATGAAACATTTTTATAACAAAAACGACCAAAAAAGTGATCTTCATTTTTAAGAGAATAAAAACTCTCTACACTTATATGTGAAATTTTAATACCAATGAAGAGAATCATATTAATCACACTTGCTTTACTGCCAAGGCTTAGGATCCAGAACCATAAAAAATGAGGTTTCCAGAAAATACAGATTATCATGATTAAGTAGAAGAAAAATTCTGCTAAGTAGAGAATAGTTTTCATTACTTTATATGCCGATATATTTAAAATGATGATTCCCATATATGGCTGATTATTTACAATAGGAGAACAAGGCACTAGTTTTATCTTGTGTTTATTTAATATAATGGCAAATACAAATGAATTAAGGCCCACTGTCAACGACTAAGTGAAGTCCTGGTGGCGCAGTGGTTAAGTGCTCAGCTGCTAACCAAAAGGTTGGCGGTTCAAACCCACTAGCAGCTCTGAGGGAGAAATATGTGGCTGTCTGCTTCCATAAAGATTTACAACCTCGGAAACACTATGGGGCAGTTCTACCCTGTCCTATAGGATTGCTATGAGTCGTAATCGACTCAATGACAATGGGTTTGGTTTGGTCAATGACTAAAGCAGACCACCTAGAAGTCACTTTAATAACTAATTAAACTTCAATTTGTTTGTGGTCTTAAAGGTATTCTATGCAGGTGTGTGTGTGCGTGTGTGTGTATGTGTACCTGTACATCTGTCTGCAGTAGATAAAAGGTGATGATTCTCATGACTGAGAAATTATAATATGGTCCTACACTTCTTTATTTTTCTTATCTTACTCATGCCCTCCAACTCAATTCAAATTTGTATCTGAAGTTCTTGTTCCTTTCAAATGAGTCATTAAAGATGAAAAATACTCATTTGTTTTTTAAGTGGACGTATGTCAATGTTATTCTGAAAAACAGGCATTAGTATACCGTGTCAGCATGTCTCATCCCAAAAGAAACAAATGAGATGAAAACAAACACACAGGCCTAAAACAGGTTTGGCCATTACAATGCTGCTTACAATAAAATATCTGAAGTGCATGCTCTATAGACAAACTTGAGGACTGGGATGTATACTGCTCTAAGGATCCCATTTTACCCCACACATTTGCCTTCTTTTATTTTGGAAGGACATATAACTTTATATAAATACATATATCCCATATCGATATACAATGTAAATTATAATGCTAAAACTAGATAGTTTCTTCAAGGTCTCTGTCTAAATTAAGCTATTATTCACCTCAAAACTAGCCACTCTAAGGATAGAACCATGTACCATCTGCCAAGTAAGTGTACTAAATAAAATCCATTCAACTACCGAAGAGACAAAACAAATCTAAATTATAAATTAAAGACATTAGATATTGTTTCCTGAACTAGTGTTAGCTTTGTTGTCTGGTGAGGTCTGGAATAATTATGAAACATGCAAGTCCAATAAGTCCTTATTAACAGGATCAGTGTGTAAAGGGTAGATGTCAAAAAATACTACAATTGGCCTTCATTATCAGTAAAAGTGACATCCAATTTCAGAGCAATTTTATGACCACTGACCTGACCTCTCAAGTGGTAAAAACAGAACCGATTTTCTTAAAGAGAGACAGAATGCGCTAAACGCAACCTATCACTGGTTTTCAGTGACTTTAATTCTGAACCAACATTTTTTGAGCATGTCATTCTATTCAACTGTCATCATGGAAACTGAACGTGTCACACAAAACAAAGTTAATGGAATTACATTGTGTAAACTTTCCAGATAAGGGTGAGACAGCTAAGATCACCTCATTCCCTAACTAATCAAGATATTCATACCCAGATACATTCCTTATTTTCATAAAAAAAAAAAAAGGGGGGCAGTTTCTTAATAGAGTGACAGTTGGCCTTCATGTGGCAGCCTTCATTCTGGCAGATATCAGAATAGCCTGTGCATCTTTTTTTTTTTTTTTCTCCTTCCTTCAGGCATCTGTTTTTTATTAAATTCTAACTTTGAGGGAAATAGGCAATCAAGCTGTAAAATTTACTAGATGTAGAACCCCAGAGAGAACTCTTGTCTGTGAGTTCAAATAGTCCATGGTGAGTGTAAAAAAAAGTGAAAAAACAGATTTTGTATATGTGAGAAAGTGTATGTCTATGTGTGTGGAGAAGTGAGAGGGGCAAGCATGTTTGTATATGTTTGTAAGAAGGCTACAATAAAATTTCAAATTAGCATACCATATGATTTCTATGTCCCTTCATTCTTGGGTTCCATGAACTTTGTGAGGATTTTTTGGATGTGTTCTGGATTTAAATTATATCATAAATATCATAAATAGTGAGGTGTAACTAAACCTGTTGCTGTCAAGTCCATTCCAACTCATAGCGACCCTATAGGACAAAGTAGAATTGCCTCACAGGGTTTTCAAGGAGTGGCTGGTAGATTCGAAACTCCAGCCTTTTGTTTAGCAGCCAAGCTCTTAATCACTATGCCACCAGGGCTCCCACCAGGGGTGTTACTGGTTGATGTGATATAGTATGAAAGAAAATCAAATATTTAGGTCCCTATAACTTTGGCAGAGACATGAGTCATTATAGGTTTAATCTTAACTATCCCTGGCACATCTACAGCACACTGAA
The DNA here is from genome assembly GCF_000243295.1 of Trichechus manatus latirostris. Classification (NCBI taxonomy): domain Eukaryota; kingdom Metazoa; phylum Chordata; class Mammalia; order Sirenia; family Trichechidae; genus Trichechus; species Trichechus manatus. The sequence goes on along the minus strand of NW_004444099.1, from coordinate 3,895,757 downwards.
ATGCTTAGTAGGGACTGTTATTAGAAGGTATAATAATGATAAAGATACCACTTTGTAATTTTGGCAGTGTTCCTTGTCATTACTAATGGTTTCCAATAGCTCTAAAAGTGAGGAGGGAGATAGAAGGAGAGTGAGACCTCATTTTACTAGCCTTCCATAATCAGAGCAAACCAATATATTAATTCCATTTGCATAAGGTTAAATTCTAAGTCCTTGAAGACAGAAACCATCTTACTTCTTAGTCTTATAGTTCCAAGACTTTGTAAGTAAAGGATACACCTAAAGCCTCAGTCTAATTGAATGGCATTAAGCCAAACTTGCAAATAAAATATTTTTCGCACTGTCTTCTCTATAAGTGTTTATTATTGACCTTTTTTACAGAGGGATAAAGACAATGACAACAACACCCACAAACATTTATTATGTATCAGGCCTATATTAGATACTTAAGGAGAAGAGAACATGGTGAAAAAATAGTTCCCATGCTTCAAGAAATGGAAGATTTACGCGTAAATACACACTATCAGGAAAGATCAATCACTAGAAAAGGACATCATTCTTGGTAGAATAGAGGGACAGCAAAAACAAGAGAAACCCTCAATGAGCTGGATTAGCACAATACTCACAACAATGGACTCAAACATACCAACAATCATGAAGATGATGCAGGACTGGGCAACATTTCGTTCTGTTACATGTAAGGTTGCCATGAGTGAAAGCTAACTCCAAGGCAACTAATAACAATGATAACAACAACAAATATTTAGATCTATTTACAATGTAAATTTAAGTGAAAATGCATAAGATAATTTTAGATGAGTAGAACACTAAGTGCCTGGGGAGCTTTAGCGTAAGGAAATAATTGAAGGAGGCTTTTAAAAAATTTAGCTGGGTAATTTTAACAATCTTCAAAATGATAGTTTCTACATAAATGAATTGTCTTTTATACTCTTTGAATAAGACTATCTTGTAAAAAAAAAAAAAAAAAGAAACCATATGCTAATAGTAAACATTAAAATAAAAAAGTTCTTTTTAATAAACATTGAATGGTCTGATGAAAACTGATCAAATTACTACAGAAACAGAAAGTTAAATTGCACATTATTCCATTTTTATCTTTACAATATTGCCTATGTATTTAGTTGTTTCCAATTCGTATCTCAAGCAACATGGAACTTGAATCAAAATTCAAGAAAGCTGGGCTGCATTGAGGGTAGCTTCATGTCCATCAGCTACATCACTCCACACGACTGCCTGAGCCAGGGCTGGATTCTCACCAGTATTGCTCTGAGGCCTTAAATCAGAGCAGCAGGAGTTGGTGGGCATTTCGCATCCTCTAGTCCAGTTCTTGACCCTGCTTCAGGAAGCTGGCTCGCTTGTGCTGCACCTGGAGGCTTTCAAAACATTGTCAGGCTCAGGCTCTCTGAAGAAAGAATTCTCATAGCCTTCTGGTCTGGCTCCGTGTGTGTAGTTTTGTTCCAGAAGTCAGGAGCCAGGTTGCATCCTTTCTTGGCTCTCAAGGGCACAGGTTGGGCTTTCTCACCTGTGAGAGGGTAACTTTAATAAGTGTCTCCCTCTTGGGACTAAAAGGAGAGTACAAAGTGCCCTGAATGCTTAGAAGCCAGAAACAGACGATGCCAAATTAAAGCTCCGTCCATTTTTCACTGCTGCAGTTACAGTCTTGCCTCACCTTCTGCTTCTGACTACAGTGGATTCCTCTTGCCTCTGGCTGCCAGGCTTTGGAAAGCACACCCACACCTTATATCGTTCCTGTTGGTTAATCAACACTAATGGGCAGTTGTCTTCCCTGCTAAAGCCACAGCCCTGGCTGGATTGAAGGCTAATTACGCAGTTTGGCCAGGCACAGTGTTTCTCTCCCTTCCAGCAGCCTACCCTTTGGATCCTCACTGCTCATTATCACTTCTACAGGTGGAAGAACAAGACAAGACTGTCAGCTGTACCACTTCTCCATTTCCAAGAAAAAGCTTAAATCTAAGAAATGTCATTCTAGGCTTCCTCAGCAGGGGTTTTTAGTTCAGCAAAATCCCGCTTGTAATCTTTGTTCATAATTTCTGCCCAAATGCTAAATTATATTACTAAGAACTGATACTCTTGCCTGAAAATGACCTACTTTTAAATTTCCTTTTCAGACATCTCTAAAGGTGGCACAGTGATTAAGAGCTTGGCTGCTAATCAAAAGGTCAGCAGTTCGACTCCACTAGCTGCTCCTTGGAAACCCTATGGGGCAGTTCTACCCTGTCCTATAGGGTCGCTGTGAGTCAGAATCAAGTCCACAGCAACGGGTAGCTAAGGGTCACAGGCAACTCAAGTGCAATTCTTGATCTCCTTTCTCTCAGCACACTCTGCACAGCCTATTTATTTTCATTGGATGTATTTTTCTTTCTTCCTTCAGGAATGGACTTCAAAATCTATTGCTCTCCCTTCTCCCATAACTAGACTAATGCCAGTCTCTAGTACCTTCTCCATTTTCCACACCTAGTCCTCGTTTTTCAACACCACCCTGTCATCGTCCTTTTTCTTAAATTGAACTCCTCACTGTCCACATAATTGATGTCCACTGCCACAATCATAGCTGGCCCCTCCTGGAATCTCTAGGCACCACAGTTGGGCTACCTATGTCAATTTCTGGTCTCTGAACTATGATTCTTTTTTATTCCCCCCGTCACTCCTTACTCTCTTCACACACTTTTTTTTACCCTCTCACTAATTCTTCTATCTGCTACACCAAAAAAAAAAACAAACCTGTTGCCATCAAGTCGATTCTGATTCATAGCAACCCTATAGGACAGAGTAGAACTGCCCTGTAGAGTTTCCAGGGAGCACCTGGTGGATTTGAACTGCCAACCCTTTGGTTAGCAGCTGTAGCACTTAACCACTACACCACCAAGTTCCATCTGTCAGAATCTAAAATTCTCTCACACTTGCCCTCTCATTTTGCACTTTTCAAATCACTGTCTTGACGGTAAGTGAAACAACATATAAATAATACAGATTCTTTGCTGTTTGCATTTTAAAGGTTTCATCTTTATCTGTTTTCTCTTTTGGTGAATAATTCATTTCCTGTTGTTTTGTTAATAGAGTCTGTGAGCCAGGGGCTAGTTTTACATCTACATTTAGTCAACTAATAGAATGTTTTGTAAAAATGTAGTAAGTGTACCAGAAATCACTCTTTTGGGAACCATGAAGTACAGAGGGGCAAGACTGAAATACTGTGGTAGATTAAACCAGAGAAAAAGTAATTAATTATAATTGCTTATCCAGTTAAATATTATGAGTTACAATGAGTGTTTGTTTTGAAAAATTATTTCGTTATTTCCAGACCTGCATCCTAATAACAGTGGTCATTTTTTAGTAGGTCTAGTAAAGCACCAATCATCTGTCAGTTTGTCGCATTGTGGTGGCTTGTGTGTTGCTATGATGCTGAACAGGTTTCAGTGGAGTTTCCTAAGACAGAGTAGGGAAAAAGTCCTCGCAATCCACTTCTGAAAAATCAGGCAATGAAAACCCTACGGATTACAACAGAATACTGTCTAATCCAATCATGGGGATGGTGCAGGACCAGGCAGTGTTTCTTTCTGATGTGAATGGGCTTGCCATGAGTGGGAGCCTACTTGATGGCAACCAACAACAGTGAGTAAAGTACTCAGCTTTAGCCCTGTCCAGTCAATTGTTGTTGCTAGGTGCTGTCGAGTCAGTTCTAACTCATAGCAACCCTAAATAAAACAGAACAAAACACTGCCAGGTCCTGTGCCATCCCCTCAGTTGTTATGTTTGAGTCCATTTTGCAGCTACTGTGTCAATCCATCTAATAGAAGGTCTTCCTCTTTTTCGCTAATCCTCTCCTTTACCAAGCATGATATCCTTTTCCAGGGACTGGTCCCTCCTGATAACATGTCCAAAGTACCTGAGACGAAATCTCACCATCCTCCCTTTCAAGGAGCATTCTGGGTATATTCAATATTCTTCTCCAACACCATAATTCAAAGGCATCAATTCTCCTTTGGTTTTCCTCATTCATTGAACAGCTTTTGCATGCGTATGAGGCAATTGAAAATATCATGGCTTGGGTCAGGTGCACTTAGTCTTCAAAATGACATCTTTGTTTTCTAATACTTTAATGAAGTCTTTGCAGCAGATTTGCCCAATACAATACATCATTTGATTTCTTGACTGCTGCTTCTATGGCAGTTGACTGTGGATCCAAGTAAAATGAAATCCTCGACAACATCAATCCTTTCTCCATTTATCATGATGTCGCTTACTGGTCCAGTTGTGAGGATTTTTGTTTTCTTTATGTTGAGGTGTAATCCATACTGAGGGCCATAGTTTTTGGTCTTCATCAGTAAGTGCTTCAAGTTCTCTTCTCTTTCGGCAAGCACGGTTGTGTCATCTGCATATCACAGGTTGTTAATGACCAATCCTGATGCCACATTCTTCTTCATATAGTCCAGCTTCTCAAATTATTTGCTCAGCATACAGATTAAATAAGTATGGTGAAAGAATGCAACCCTGACACACACCTTTCTTAATTTTAAACCATGAAGTATCCCCTTGCTCTTTTCAAATGACTGCCTCTTGATCTATGTACAGGTTCCTCAAGAGCACAATTAAGTGTTCCGGTATTCCCATTCTTTGCAATGTTGTCCATAATTTGTTATGATCCACAGTTGAATGTCTTGCACAGTCAATACAACACAGGTAAACACTTTTCTGGTATTCTCTGCTTTCAGCCAAGATTCATCTGACATCAGCAATGATATCCTTTGTTCCATGTCCTCTTCTGAATCTGGCTTGAATTTTTGGCAGTTCCCTTTTGATGTATTGCTACAACCACTTTTGAATGATCTTCAGCAAAATTTTACTTGCATATGATATTAATGATACTGTTCAATAATTTCTACATTCTGTTGGATCACCTTTCTTTGGAATGGACACAAATATGAATCTCTTCCAGTTGGTTGGTCAGGTAGCTGTCTTCCAAATTTCTTGGCATAGATGAGTGAGTACATCCAGTGCTGCATCTGTTTGTTGAAACATCTCAACTGGTATTCCATCAATTCCTGAAGCCTTGTTTTTCACCAGTGCTTTCAGTGCAGCTTGGACTTCTTCCTTCAATACCATTAGTTCTTGATCATATGCTATCTCCTGAAATGGTTGAACGTTGACCAATCCTTTTTGTTCAGTAACTCTGTGTATTTCTTCCATCTTCTTTTGATACTTCCTGTATCATTCAATATTTTGCCCACAGAATCTTTAAAAATTGTAACTGAAGGCTTGAATTTTTCTTCAGTTCTTTCGTCTTGAGAAATGTCGAATGTGTTGTTCCCTTTTGGTTTTCTAACTCCATGTTTTGCATATTTCATTATAATATTTTACTTTGTCTTATCGAGCTGCACTTTTCCTTCATTATTTCTTCCATTCGCTTTAGCTACTCGGCATACAAGAACAAGTTTCAGAGTCTCTTCCGACATCCATTTTGGTCTTTTCTCTCTTTCCTGTCTTTTTAATGACTTCTTGCTTTCTGCACGTATAATGTTCTTGATGTTTTCTCACAACTCATCTGGTCTTCGGTCTTTAGTGTTCAGTGAGTCAAATCTATTTTTGAGATGGTATCCAAATTCAGGTGGGATATACTCAAGGTCGTATTTTGGCTCTCGTGGACTTGTTTTAATTTTCTTCAGCTTCAACTTGAATTTGCATGTGAGCAATTGATGGTCTGTTCCACAGTCAGCACCTGGCCTTGTTCTAACTGATGATATTGAGCTTCTCCATCATCTCTCTCCACAGATGTAGTTGATTTGATTCCTGTGTTTTCCATCCGGTGAGGTCCACAAGTATAGTTGCCATTTATGTTGTTGAGAAAAGGTATTTGCAATGAAGAAGTCTTTGGTCTTGCAAAATTTTATCATGTGATCTCCAGCATCGTTTCTATGACTAAGGCCATATTTTCCATCTACCAATCCTTCTTCTTCATATCCAACTTTCACATTCCAATCACCAGTAATTATCAATGCATTTTGATTACATGTTCGATCAATTTCAGACTGCAGAAGTTGGTAAAAATCTTCAATTTTCTCATATTTGGCATTAGTGGCTGGTGCATAAATTTGAATACGAGTTGTATTAACTGGTTTTCGTTGTAGGCTTATGGATATTATCCTATTACTAACAGCATTGTACTTCAGGATAGATCTTGAAATGTTCTTTTTAACAATGAATGCAACACCATTTCTCTTCAATTTATCATTCCCTGCATAGTAGACCATATGACTGTCTGATTCGCCAGTTCATCTCAGCTCACTAATGCCTAGGATAATGATATTTATGCATTCCATTTCATTTTTGACAACTTCCAATTTTCCTAGATCCCTACTTCATACATTCCACGTTCCGATTATTAATGGATATTTGCAGCTGTTTGCCTCTCATTTTGAGTCGTGCCACATCAGCAAATGAAGGTTCCGAAAGCTTAACTCCATCCACATCATTTAGGTCGACTCTATTTTGAGGAGGCAGCTCCTCCCCCATTGTATTTTGAGTGACTTCCAACCTGAGGGGATCATCTTCCAGTACTATATCAGACAATGTTCTGCTGCTATTCATAAGGTTTTCACTGTTCATTTTTTTCAGAAGTAGACGGCCAGGTCCTTCTTCCTTGTTTGTCTTAGCCTGGAAGTTCAGCTGAAACCTCCACCAAGAGTGACCCTCTTGGTATTTGAAACACCAGTGATAAAGCTTCTAGTATCACAGCAAGATGCAGGCCACCTCAGTGTGACAAACTGACAGATGTGTGGTAAGACCAGTCAGTAGGGACAAATAAAGTAGAGGTTGCTCTATGAATATATAAGGCATCATGATTTGAAAAAAAGAAATGACAGTTTGGGCATTGAATTCTCTCTCTACTATTATCCTGGATTTTACTTAGAACATTTGCCATAAAGATGACTAACCTCAAAGGTCTCATTATCAGCCTAAAGTAGTGCTCTCAAATATGTCAGACTAGTGGTAACACATTGTGTATCTCAGGATATGACTCAATAATATAAGTTCAAATTCTTCCAATTCTTCACTCTCAAAATCTCAGGAAAAATAAAGCTTTAAATATATATTTAGATATCACTATGTATACACTCTGCTTTGGGAGTTTATAACCAGCTTAAAAAGATACAATCTATAACCAGAATCATTCTAACACTGTGCACCATATTATGGTTAAATAAGTATGCATATAAAAGCAAAAATGACCTTCCTAAATATACCATGTCAAATTTTCTACTTCATATATGTCACTTTTCATTCATCATCGTAGTCATGTAAAATCCTTGGGTCATTCAAACAAAGACATTCCTTTTCTCCAATTTTCTATCATACTACGCATGAAGTCTTAGCATATATATATATAACTTAAATATTCAAAAATCTAATGATTTTAAAAGGAATGCACACTTTGTGTAAAGAGTTTGGAAAACAAACTTAAATATAAAAGAGTTAAAGACAACCATTTATGACTAGATTGATTCATTCAATGCCAAGGGGCACCCACAATAAATGACATACTGACCTATTGACACAAACGCCCAGCCCCTTGGCTCAATTTGTGACAACTCTCAAAGGGCATCCCAGTTCCAGAGCCTCCAACAGATCAGCTGATAACTCAGTTGCAACCACATGGCAAGTTAATTCCTCTCTCTATCCAATCCTGCTTTCCTTACTTATGGGTTTATCTCCCAAGATCACTTCTCATTAAACCTCTGCATGCAATTTTCTGCACCAGGGTCTGTTTCCAGGGTAGCCAATTTAAGAAAATCATATCACATAGAAAATACTCAATTTCTCTGCCTCCTTTATTGTTAGGCTTGACTATGGGACAATGAAATTAGGCAGAATCTACAATGAAAGGCATTTTCATCTTCAATAATGGTCAAGATTCATTAGGAGATATTTCTTTGACTATTTCCCTCCTCCCCTCTTGGGTGTAGACTAGATACCTGAAGCGCAGCAGTCATTTTAACATCATAAATACGAAAATTAAGGACCCAAAATACCCCAGATTACTGAGCAAATAAACTTATGCCAGAAATCATCAAATCTTGAATTTCTTATTTTGTGAAAAAACAAAAACAAATAAAACCTTTTAATGTGTTACTTACAGCCAAATGCAATTCTTAACTGATACAATTAAGTAATTACTCTATCTAGAGATATACGTAGGTATATATACATGCAATAAGGAGCCCTGGTGGCACAACAGTTAAGCACTCAGCTGCTAACTGAATGGTTGGTAGTTCGAATCCACCCAGCGGCTCCACATGAGGAAAGACTCGGTGATCTTCTCCTGTAGAGATTACAGCCTAGAGAACTCTATGTGGCAGCTCTACTCTGTCACATGGGGTCGCTATGAGTCGAAATCAAGTCAGTGGCACCTAACAACAACAATTACATGTGTGCAATAGAGTGTTGTTTATAACAGCAAAAATTGGAACTGTTGTATAAATGATAAATTGTGGCCCATCCTTAAGAAGGAAAATAATAGTCATTAAAATAATGCCTTTGAATAATAATTTAATGTTGTTGAGACATACTCTTGATGCCATATTAAGTTTAAAGAAATTAGACCCTACTACACTCACACAGGAGTCCCCCAGTGGAACTATTGGTTAAGCAGTTGACTAATAACCAAAAAGTTAGTGGTTGAAACCCACCCCAAGGTGGCTTGGAAGAAAGTCCTGGTGATCTACTTTCAAAAGGTCACAGCCTTCAAAATCCTACGGAGTACAGTTCTACTCTGCACACATGGGATCACCATGAGTGGAATCGACTTGATGACATCTGATAAACTAGTAAAAAACACACATACACACTCACATATATTTGATGAAGCCACCAATCTTGTGAAGTGTCTTCACAGAAAAAAAAAAAAACTTGCTTGTTGTGACATATTGTATTTTCTAAAGATGGATGGACACACTAGAGGGTGTGTGGCATGTGTATATGTTTTTTTGTGTGTGGGGGTGTGTATGCCTACATGCTCTTCTAACAATGGTTCTGACAATTTTTCCAGAGAGGTATGGGGTCTATGTCCCTTCACCTTGAATCTGAGCAGAGCTTGTGACTGCTCCTGAACCCCGGAAACCATGAACGATAGTCAATGATTATTGTTGCTTTAAGTCATGAAATTTCGTGATAATTTGTTACGCACCACTAAATAAAAGGAACACCTTGGTTTATCTTAGTTATCATCTGGTATTTCAAAATAAAGAACAAACAAATCTGTCTTGGAAGAAGTACAGCCAGAATGCTCCTTAGAAGCAAGGATGGCAAGACTTCATCTCACATACTTTGGACGTGCATTAGGAGGGACCAGTCCCTGGAGAAGGACATCATGCTTGGTAAAGTAGAGCATCAGCAAAAAAGAGGAAGACCCTCAAAGAGATGTATTGACACAGTGGCTGCAACAACGGGCTCAAGCATAACAACAATTGTGAGGATGGTGCCGGATCGGGCAGTGTTTTGTTCTGTTGTACATATGGTTGCTATGAGTCAGAACCAACTCTGAGGCATCTAAAAACAACAACAAACTTGAAAAATGCAGGCAAGTTGATGGCTTTAATTGAAATATCCTTAACCTATTTCTCTTTTTCTTTGTGATAAAAAATGAGAAAAATACATTCATATTAGTTAGGTGATGGAATCCAGGACCCTCACCCTAGCCTCATTAATGTGTCCTAGCAATTGTAATGGCACTGGTAAAATAATAATGGTCAGCATTATTGTCACTTTGTTAAAACCGCTTCAAAATGTGTGCCAAATATGTTATTTCTTCTAACCAGCAGGTGTCTTATTCCTTGCAGGACTCTGTAAACAACAACAAAAACTACAGCAGAGAACATTTGGAATTATGAGTAAAACTGTAAAAATGCCAATTTCAGGCAAACACTTGCAAATACAGTATTTACCTGAGCCTGTTGCCTACTTCCGTGAAAAAGCACATTAGTACACAAATGGACAATAGATATCTTACACTTCAGTGTCATAAAATACAGATAAAATTCAAGATCAAGAGAGCAGCTTATTTCCAAACGTCTTTGGGTCAGTCTCATCTATCCCCTAACTTCCCATACGTAATTTAAACTTCCACAACCTGAGATAATAGGTAATGGAAATTCTCATTTTCTTCTGAAAATTCTGCAATAGAAACAGTGATATTGCTTTAAAACACACACACAGACACAGACACACACAGAGAAATCAAATCTTACACTCCCCCTACCAGAAAATATGACTAGGCCATTTAAGCAACACCTGAATCTAGTCACAGAAAATCAGCAGGTCAGGTAGGAAATTACGCTACACACAAGTTGTGCAGAATGTTGCAGGGTCTGAACTGCTGCCAAGATATTTGGCACTGGCTTATCTCTACACTTCAATTTGCTACAATGCACTTAACCTACCACTGTTATTCAGTGTACTATAACTGTAATACACGCGCCTCTGTGTTTACCTGAACTCAACTATTCCCTTGGCTAGAAATGTTTCCAAACAGGGTGATAAATATAAATGCCTGCCATTTTCAAAAATACATACAATAAACATTCTGGAAATACTCTGAAAGCCTACCGTCAACAATAAGCTTTTGTGTACACGCATTAGAGTAAAAGGGGCAAGAAAAACTTTATTAACACACTATTAAGTACTTGATTTACTACTTCCACACTTCCATCCTTCCAGATTTTCTTCTTTTATATGAAAAAGTCAAAATCTCAGCTGCTGAAGGCCCGGCGTCAGACTCCCAGGGGTATACCCAGACAAGTTCTAGTGATTATTCATGGAAGCACCTGTACTTAGACCCAACTCATTAAGCAGTCATAAACCAAAACCTACTGCAGTCGAGTAGATTCTGACTTATAGCGACCCTGTAGGATAGAGTAGAACTGCCACATAGGGTTTCCAAAGCTGTAATGTTTACGGAAGCAGACTGCCACATCTTTCTCCCATGGAGAAGCTGGTGGGTTCAAATCGTCGACATTTCAATTAGCAGCTGAGTGCTTAACCACTATGCCACCAGGGTCCTTTTTAAGCAGTCATAGAGACCAATGAAAAGACGTTTCGAATCTTCCATGTAAAGAAAAGCTTCTCTCTTTATTTCTCTTTTCATCCCCCCCATAGATACATGCGTGGAGCAATCAGATGACAATTAATCTAAACCATAGTTGTTCCAGACAGCAAATGGAGAATAACAAATCACCCCAAAATTTAGTAACTCAAAACAACAATAATCATATAATTTACAAGATAATCTTGTAAACACCTTACCCCTAGCAACTGGCAGTCCACTTATATTCTCGTTCGGCAATAGAATTCTCCAACTAAATTTTCTTTCCCTATAGAATGTCCTTTCTTCCTTTAACTCCAGGCTGATCTGAATGCAATGTCTGGATTCAGACATAAGATATCAACTTTGCCCTTTGATAACTGAAGATTTTATTTGTGATTGGGGGCATGTTAATGTACTTCAAATCATCATTCCTTAACAAATATACCCTCTGTTAACACTTATTTGGGCACTTGTAAATTTTGTAAACATATTTATATTTGCATAATACATTATAAATAAGAGAATATTTATCGGCATATTCTTAATTTTAGTACAGCTGATATCATTATTACCAGAACATTTAGATGGAATGGGTGTCTAATCTAAACATTAACCATCTCCTTTTATAACAAGTTGACATTTTTGTGTGTATATTCATAAGAGATATTGGTCTCTCACTTTCTTGTTTTCTAGTAGTGTCTATGTTTGGTTTGAAGCCCTGGTGGTGTAGTGGTTAAGAGCTACAGCTGTTAACCAAAAGGCTGGCAGTTCAAATCCACCAGGAGCTCCTTGGAAACCATATGGGGCAGTTCTACCCTGTCCTATAGGGTTGCTATGAATCGAAATCGACGGCAACAGGTTTGGTTTTTGGTTTTTATGTTTGATTTTAGAATCAGTAATATTGGCTTTATAAAATGAGTTGGGAAGTGCTCCTTCCTCTTTTACGTTCTGAAAGAGATTGTGTAAAATCGATGCTATTTCTTCTTTAAACACTTAGTAGAATTCTCTAGTAAAATCATCTGGGCTTGGAAATTTCTTTTTTGGAGCTTTGTAATTACAAATTCCATTTTTAAAAAAAATGGTTATAGGGTTATTCAGATTGTCTATTTCATCTTGGTTGAGTTTTTGTAGTTTCTGGTTTTCAAGGAATTGGTACATTTCTTTTAGTTGTCAAATTTATGGGTGTAAAGTGGTTCATAGTATTCCCTTATTATCTTTTTATGGTTGCAGAATCTGTAGTGATGTCCCCTGATATTCTGATTATGGTGATTTTTGTCTTCTTCCTTTTAATTTTGTCCTTCTTACTGGAAATTTATCAATTTTATTGGTAAAGAAATAATAGTGTTTCAGAGATCATTTAATGACAGCAAAAGTGTTCATAATGTACTTTTGAGTGAAAAAATCAGGATGCCTGCATATTAGCATGCTGATGTATATGTTTTTGTCTTTCCCTGTGTGTGCGTATTCCAGTTTGGTTTCTCGGTCGTTTACCACCACTAAAAATGAACGCGATAGTCAACAATTTTCTATGAGTTCCATTGTTTGATTTTACAAAAGCACTACTCTAGGATTAGGGTTCTCAAACTTCAGCATGCATTAGAATCACCTGAAATGCTTGTTTAACACAGACTGCTAGACTCCACTACCAGAGTTTCCCATTCAGTAGGTCTGGGATAGGGCCTGAGGATTTGCATTTTATAAAAAAAAAATAACAATAAAATCAGGTAATACTGATGTTGCTGTTCCAAGGAACCCACATTGGAACCATTCTTCTAGAATAAGACTTCCATTCTGGATATTTTGGTGAAAAATTTATTAATATAATCCCTGCAAGAAGAAGCCTGGAAATACCTCTAAGGACAATGAAATCCTGTGCAGGAATTTAAAGAACTTTCAGTCCTTGGTAGCAATGCCATGCATTCTTCTAATTAAGATGGAAGAGGAAGGAGTATGTGAGAACTGAAGAGCTGGTTACACTGATAATACTCATGAAAGGATTTGGCTTTCTGGGATAAGGCTTTAATGCCAAAATAATTAGCTTCTGGCTAAGGCTGAAACGTGTCTCATGTAGACTGAAAAATTGACTTTGCTTAAATAGTAAGTGATTTGATCTGGAGGATCATAAACTGAAATTGGAGAAGGAAACATGGCCTAACAGAACAAAACCAGATAATGTTATGGCATTGAAAGTTGACTAATTCAGGATAAAAGAACTAATTGATATGAGAAAATATCTGGATATGTATTTAAACTGTACACATGACCACTTGTATCTATATACCAAAGCACAATTGATGAGTCAGTAACATATGAAAAATAAGATTATAGGAAAGAGTTAAATTTAACTATGCAGACATCACAGAGTCTCGTTGGAATGAAACCAATAACCAGAATGCAGCAATAGAAGGTATGACTTTATTATAAAAGTACTAACCTTTGTTGTTGTTGTTGGGGGGGGATTGTCAGTAACTATATGTAACTGTATAGAAAAACACACCCCTTGGGTTGATAGTCTACTAAAGCCATCTAGGTAAGGATAAAAGGACAGGTAAAAAAGCGATCTTACTGGAGTATACTCTAAACTGCCAAGCAAAAATCAGGAAAGGGATGTGGCTTTTCTGAGAGAGACTTCACAACCAGACCAAAGCATTGGATAGTAGTCACCCGAGTTTCAGTCATTCACTCACTGGGACTCCTATTACATAAAGCATTCTTGGCAATTCTTGCTCAGATGGAAGAGGCAGTAAAACAAGAAGTGCTTTTTCTAGTCTTGTGCTAACCAATGGGAACAACTTGTGACTGAAGTAGCGAATACGCTGGACAAAGTTACCTTGTTACCTTAGAGCTTGTAATAGCTTGAAATTTGAAAATGTTAGGTTCTAAAAAGTTCAGAGAAAGGTGGGCATAACTTCATGGCCCCAAATTCTATAAGAGATGACAGTTCAAAAGAGTTTGAAGTTTCTCTCTAGCCCTCAAAGAAAGGAAAAAAGGATTTCAGTGATTTTCTCAAAAAAAGAAAAAGAAAAAAGGATTTCTGTGATTAAAAAAAATTTTTAAATGATGTGGCTATACCAGATTTTATGAGAAGTTTGTATATAAAAAGAAAAAAACTGAGATAGAAATAAGTACTAGAACAGGACTTAACACATAAGATGTGTTCAGTTAATGTTTTGGAAATAAATGAATGGATATTGGAAAACCATAAAGATGTAAAAGCTGCATATACTTATAGTCAGAATATTTAAAGTATCCATGATCAGTTTGTCTAATCATTCTATCAAGAAATATTTATTGAACATTTTGTTATGGATTGAACTGTATCCCCAAAAAATATATGTAGAAGGCCTAACCCTTGTATCTGTGAATGTGATCCTGTTTGGAAGTAAGGTGTTTCTTTTGTTATGTTAATGAGGTCATATCAGAGAAGGATGGGTCCTAAACCTAATCCTTTCTGAGTGGGAGTCTTATAAAGGGGAATATAGATGCAGAGAGACAGATACATAGCAGGAGACTCCATGTGACAACAAAGGTAGATGTATCTATAAGAAGTAAAAAAAAAAAAAAAAAAATGCCAGGGACTTCCAGCAGTTACCAGAAACCAGGAGAGAAGAGAGGTCCACAGAAGAAATCAGTACAGCCAGGACCCTGATTTGGACTTTAGCCTCCAGATTGTGAGAAAATAAATTTCCATTCTTTAAAGCCACCCATTTGTGGTGTTTTTTATGGTAGCCCTAGGAAACTAAGACTCACCAAAGTTCCACTACTAAGTATATATACACACATACTCAAAATAATTGAAAGCAGGAACTCAAACACATACTCGTACATCAGTGCTCACTGCAGCATCATTCACAATAGCCAAAAGGTGGAAACCACCCAAATGTCCATCAACAGATGAATGAATAAATAGAATGTGGTGTATACACTCAGTGGAATTTTATTCAGTCATGTGCGGGACAGGGAGGGGGTATATGGGAACTCTGTACTTTCTGAATACTTTTTCTGTACACCTAAAACTGCTCTAAAAATCTATCTATCTATCTGTCTGTCTGTCTTTTTTTCACTGGGAAGGAAGCAGACCAGGTAAAGGGATTCACCTGAGCTTTGCCCCCATGCGGAGAGAAAATTCTGGTATAACAACAGAAGGGAGGAAAACATGAACATGAATGCAGTATGATTGGAAGTTTGATGATGAAATAAGGAGTCAGCTCTAGGCTAATGGCTTTTATTTTCCAGTGGAGTAGGAAGAGAGGTGTGATACTGAAGGAGGAATTGCAGGATCTAAGGTTTGAAAATGTGGCTAGGTGACACAAACAGTTAAGTGACTGACTACTAGCCAACAGGTTTACAGTTCAAACCCACCCAGACATGCCTTGGAAGACAGGCCTGGCAATCTGCTTCTGAAAGTTCACAGCCTTGAAAACCCTATGGAGCCGTTCTACTCTGCACAAATGAGGTCACCAGGAGTCAGAACTGTCTCAACAGCAGCATCAAACTACAACAGGGTTTGAGAGGGTGGAGTGAGTTTGAAAGAACTGCCCAGGAGATGTAGAAAACTGACTTGGGGATTACAGAAGAATTACCAAGAGGCATTAAAGGGGCCAGTTACTCTTCTAGAATTAAAAACACAACTGAACTATTTTAAGTTGTTGTTTTGGTGTTGCTGTTAGTTGCCAAGTCGATGTCAACTCATGGTGACCCCATGTGCGCAGAGTAGAACGGCTCCATAGGGTTTTCAAGGCTGTGACCTTTTGAAAGCAGTTCATCAGGCCTGTCTTCCAAGGTGACTCTGGGTGGGTATGAGCCACCAGCTTTTCAGCTAGTAGTCGAACACTTAACTGTTTGCACCACCCAGAGACTACATTTTAGGACGAGCCATAACTAAATGGCAGAAAGTGTGTAAAAGATGTACAAATATTGTCTAACTGTAGGCCCAATTTCATCCGACAGAATGTTGGGACTCGCAGAAAAGCAAATGATATTCATTAATAGAAATACAATACCCAAAGCAAAAAGGATGCCGCTCATGGTCGCAGACTTATGATAGTAGACGTAATAATGTTGTTCTTAGCTGCAGTTGAGTCAGTCCCTGACTCATGGTGACCCCACGCACAATGGAAGGAAATGCCACCTGATCCTGTGCCATCCCCATGATCGGTTGTAGATCAGATCATGGTTATCCATAGGGTTGTCATTGGCTGATTTTCAGAAGTAGATTACCGGACCTTTTTCCTAGTCTGCTTAGTCTGGAAGCTCCACTGAAACCTGTTCAGTATCATAGCTACATGCAAACCTCCACTGACAGATGGGTGGTAGCATGAAGTGCATTGGTCAGGAATTGAATCTGGGTTTTTATATGGTAGGTGAGAATTCTACCACTGAACCACCACTGCCTCCATACTTGCTTATACAGTTCATACCTGCCATAGTAATAGTCTAAGTAATAATAGTAAACAGGTATTGAGTATTTATTGAATTCCCTGTTTTAAATGTTTTACATGACCGATCTTACAGTACCGAGGAGATGTTGTTGTTGTTATGTGCTGTCAAATCGATTCCAACTCATAGCAACCCTATAGGACAGAGCAGAACTGCCCCATAGCGTTTCCTAGGCTGCAGTCTTTACAAGAGCCATGTCTTTTCTCCAGCAGAGTGCCTGGTGGTTTTAAACGGACGGCCTTTCAGTTAGCAGCCTAGCATTTAACCATTGTGCCGCCAGGGCTCCTTACCTAGGAGGTAGGTACTGTTATCAGTTCCAATTTTTCAAAGAGGAAACGAAGGGACAGAGAAGTTCAGTAACTTTCCCAAGGTCACACAGCTAAGAAATGGCAGAGTTTTGAACAATTGATGTGAGGCACATCTAGAGAAAAGTGAACTGGACAGCAAAGGGTCCAGACTGTCTGCTATATGAGGAAGTTTGGTAACTGAGAATATTTTGCCTAAATAAGACAGGCAGCAGCAAATAGCTGTTGCTTCAGTACTTAAATAGCTGCCATATGGAAAAGGAATTAGACTTTAATATTATGTGGCTTTGGGGAGCAAAACTAAAACTAATATGCAGAAGCTGTGAGGAGGTAGGTTTCAGCTGAATAGAATGAAGACTTTTGTAGCCATGAGAAATGCGAGTAAACTAGAAGGAGCAGCTTCAGGAAGTGAAGTTTCAATGACTGATGAGTTTGAGCCAAGGAAAGAGGTGTCGCGAGGGAGCTCAGACCTAGATGCAGAGAGGACAGGTTGGCCCAGATGACTTCCGACATCCCTTCTAACACTGAAAGTCTGCCTCTAGGGTGCATTTTATTAACCCACCATAAACATTTACTTCTTTATTTTCTCCCCAGAGTAAGAACATTTGGCAAATACATAAAGCATTTGGATCCATGTTTCTACAATATTTGGATGTAATAGATAAGAAATAATGCTGTGCCAAGTCGGCTAGATCTGGGCTTTCAACTGCTTCAGGAGCTCTAATAATTCAGATTGAGAGAGGGGAAAAAAGAGAGAGAGAGAAGAAGAAGAAATCCTTTTACAGTACAATTTAACCCCTTCCCATGAGCAAGAAAATATTCTTCTGACAATTGTAAAACTGTTTCATGCCTAGATTATTCTTTTTGAAGCTGTTAAAAGATAATCCATATTTTCCCCAAACTTTTCAGACTCTTGGACGTTTATGCAAGGAGCTCAAATAGGAGATTTTAAAGCTCTTTTCTGAGCAGAGGTCAGTGTTCCTGGTGCAATGCCAGTTTAATGAGAAGATTTTGTTTTCTCTTAAGAGAATGACATGAGGGAGCTGCATGCTAAGAAGTAAGATAGTCTCTGCCTGGACCTTATGCCAAGAGAGGGTCCATGCTGTATTTTATTTGATATTTTTAGCCTTGATTTGGCTGCTACCGTCATTGAAAAGATTAATATTCTCTACAGGTTTTAGATAGCATATTTTGAGTTTTGATCTTGGCCTGCCTTAGGGAATCTTTCCTTACACAGCAGATCTTATTTTTCAATCTTATAACAACTTTACTGTGTTTCTTTACTATTTGTCAAACTGGTTATGTTTGCTATGTTAGAGTGCCACAATTAGAAGCAGCCACCATGCCAATCCTTCATGAACGACGGGCATCAAATGTGGCTGCTAAATTATACAGTAAACCTTGCAAAAATGACCATATTTTAAAGCAAATGGTAGATTCTTGACTCCTTATTTCAGAGCTTCCTCTCCTTGATTTGTCTTCTCCAAATTCTCCTTTGCAATTCTTCTCAAATTTAGCCTTATATTACTGAGCAATATACTTACATACTTTAGTCTTTATAAACCTCTTCATGCCTGTTTCTTTATAAATCTTTTTTTAATAATTGAATATGGACTTCCACCTATCTGTCAATAACATAACATACGGCAATCCTGTTGTTGTTGTTAGGTGCCATCAAGTTGTTCCAACTCATAGCCACCCTACATCCAACAGAATGAAACACTGTACAGTCCTGTGACATCCTCACAATTGTTGCTATGTTTGAACCTACTGTTGCAGCCACTGTGTCAATCCATCTTGTCGAGGGTCTTCCTCATTTTCTCTGATCCTCTGCTTTACCCAGCATAATGTTCCTCTCCAGGGACTGGTCCCTCCTGATAACATGTCCAAAGTACATGAGACGAAGTCTCACCATCCTTGCTTCTAAGGAGCATTCTGGCTGTACTTCTTCTAAGACAGATTTGTTCATTCTTCTGGCAGTCCGCGGTATATTCAATATTCTTCGCCAGCACCATAATTCAAAAGTATCAATTCTTCTTCAGTCTTCCTTATTCATTGTCCAGCTTTCACATGCATATGAGATGACTGAAAATACCATGGCTTGGATCAGGCAAACCTTAGTCCTCAAAATGAGGCAATTCTAGACACCAAAAAATATTTTAAAATCTCTTCCACAGTTTTGCTACCTGGAAATTAGATTATTGTTTTATTTCTTCCTTAAGTTATTACAACACTATTGTATAGTAGAGACACTCATGCAATTAGGCCCTGGTTATTAACAATTTTGAGAAGGAAATTGCCCATGGCAACATCACAGCAGAAATATTTACATTTGAGTTCCTACCCTTATTTTTTGCCAATTGTTGGAAGCAAATCCAATCAGGAATGTTGGCAGTGTGTAGCTGTGATCTAAAACAAAGATAGAAATGTGTACACTCATCATGGAGCTATGTATCCCTTCCAATTTATCTGATAAATAGGGAGAGAAGCGTTGCTGATTTTTTTTGGTGTGTGTGTGCGTTTTAATAACTTTTGCCTCACTCTGGGCAACCTGTTGGAAGACGGGGGCTTGAGTCCTGTTTCTATCACTTGTCAGCATGTGATTAACAAATCTCTCTCTCTTCTCCTTCTCCCTCCCTTTCCCTTTTACCCTCCCTCCCACTCTCTCTCTCTCTCTCCCTCCATTTCTTCATTTGTAAAATCAGAGGCTGGATCAGATGATCACCAAATTCCCTCCCTTTTCAGCTCCAAAATTCTGTTCCTATGAGATGTTAGATAAGCAATTAAGAAAAGGAAAAAAAAATGATTATAAATAATATGATAATAAAGAATATGTAACTAGTTAAGCTAAACTATTGCTTGATTTTTAAGAAGACTTCAGAGGATATTTTTGGTTTAAGCTTTGAAGATTATCTCAGGGCAATCATTTCAGGGATTCATCCACCCTCCATGGCTCCAGAAAATCTGGATTCCAAGAGAATTTGAAATTATGCTTTGCATTTTCCCTCTTTTGATCAGGATTTTTCTATAGAATCTTTGATCAAAATATTTAGCAGTGGTAGCTGGGCACCATCCAGTTCTTCTGATCTCATGGCAGAGGAGGCAGTTGTTCACAGAGGCAATTAGCCACACTTTGCATTTCCTCCTCCTATTTTTGACTCTCCTTCTTTCTCTGTTGCTCCAGACAAATAAAGACCAATTATTGTACCTTGGATAGTCGCTTGCAAGCTTTTAAGACCCAAGACACTGTGCAACAAACTAGTAGGCAGAAAAGAAGCACTAAATGCAATATTAGACCAATTAACTACAATCTTTCATGAAACAGTCAACCTAAACTTCCAAACCAAGAAACTAAATTTCATGAGGTGTTTGGTTGTACATAAACAGCCTCAGCAGCAACTCTTATCTTTTGTCATTGTTGTAAATCTCTCTATCACACCATAGTCTAGCTTAACTAACAACTCGTTGCCATCGAGTCAATTGCAACTCATAGCGACCCTATGGGACACAGTAGGATAGGCCTACAGGGTTTCCAAGGAGTGGCTGGTGGATTCGAACTGCCGACCTTTTGGTTACCAGCCTGAGCTCTTAACCACTGCACCACCAGGACTCCCTAGCTAAACTGGTAAAGAATATCTGCTTTGAGTATCGATTGTGCTCTTTTAAGATTTATCTATATGGTATTGAACTGACAACAGCAATTCAAAAGATTAGACAGGAAACTTGAGGGTCAGTGAGTTTATGTTATGAGGGAGGGACAACTCAAAAAAGGAGGATGAGAATGGTTACACAACTGAAAGAACGTAATCAATGTCACTGAATTGTATATATAAAATTGTTGAATTGGTGCATGTTCTGCTGTGAATATTCTCAACAATAACAAGAGACATAAATCATTTTTTTTAAAAAAAGAATATGTAACTATAGGATATAGGAGAATAAACTATTTTTTTCATCCCTGAACAATTCATTTGGGGAATTATTCCTCCTCACTGAAAATATCTATGTTCTAAAATTTCTGTGTTCTAAAATCTTTTTGGCAAACCCAGTCAGTGGGTTTGAAATATTCATTGAACACCTACAAAGTATCTGAAACTATTCTTCTAGGAGCTGGGTCTATGGTATTGAACAAGAAAATGTCCCATATCTGATGGAACTTACATTTTTAGTTTGAGGGACAAGGAAATAATAATAATTAAGCAAATATAGAAATACATAGCTCGATTTCAGGTAGATATACAATGCTCGAAGAAAATGAAGCAAGATAATGAGACAGGAACTGATTGGAGGAGAGGCTATTTAGATAGAGTAGACAGAGAAAATCTCTGTGGAGATGACTTTGAGCAGAGAATGATATGAAGTGAGGGAAAGAACTATACAGAGATTTCTTGAAGGAGCTTATTTTTTGTCAAATTATAACTAAGATTGCTGTTTCCACTATATTTCCCAACTGATTATTAGAAAAGACTAAGGAAGGCTTATTAAATGTGTACTTACAAGGAGTATGTATGGACACAAGAGGATTTAACAGAAATAATTAGAGTACTTCTAGGTGGATACCCTGGTGGCATAGTAGTTAAGAGCCATGAATGCTAACCAAAAGGTCGGCAGTTTGAATCCAACAGGCGCTCCTTGGAAACCCTATGGGGCGGTTCTACTCTGTCCTATAGTGTCACTATGAGTTAGAATAAACACGACGGCAACGGGTTTGGTTTTCTAGGAGTCAAAATATTATTAAAGCAATATTCCTGGTTCCAAGAGGAAATGGGGAATTAGCCTATGTGCTCAGGTTCCAAGACCTCCCTTGTACCCTTGCCCATATTGCTGGTGACTGAGTATTGGCTAAAGGAGTGGAGGAGGGGGCTCTGCTCTTCTTCGGTCCACATATATACCTCAGGCATCAGTGTGGCTCTCTGTGATACACAAAATATTGCTTGACATTCTTTTAACCTGACTGTATTTTGATCCATGAGGCAGAGGGGATAAGCCTCTTGTGATATGTCTCAAGTCTCTAGTCTAAACCCTAAGGGTGGTTAGGACCTCAGTAATCCTTTAGTGACAACCTTCATAGCACTGTAGTGATCCGAGTTGTGGTGGTGAAGCAGGGCTATAGGATTGAGCCTTGCAAAGATCATGGCCAACTTGCCATCTCAAAAACAGATGGTTGGTTGGGGTGGGGAGGCAGATAAGAGAATGTCAACGTATAGAAAATGTATTCTAAATTTAGAACTCTAGCCTGTCTTATTTATGCTTGTGAGGTATAATCTAGTTTTATGCACTTGTCTTTTATTTAGGATGATATAAGGAGTAACGATACGAAGAATTTGCCTTTTCTATAAAATAGCTACTCCAGATATCTATTATACATTTCAATGTTGCTTATGGAACATTTGAAGCAATAATTTCCTCTCAGCAGAAGTCAAAGAGGTATGGGTAATGAAATGTGGAATAGTGGAAAATATCAGACAGAATTGGGGACAGATTCCAATTCTGCCATTTAAAAAACTGTATGATCTTAAGAAGTCATGAGAATTAAATAAGGTATCATCTATAATGGACCAGCCATAATGCTTGACGTATACAATAAAGCTCTTAATATCCATTACTTTTCTTCTCATCTTCTAGTTTTTTGGAGGGGTGTTATCTCCTTCAAGGACCTTGGTTGCCACTAAGCATTTTTTTTCTACAAATGGATTAGGGCTTAGAAATAATACAGAACAAATGTAATAATAATAAGGTGTGGCTTTGTAGAATAGTGGTGAACACCATAAGAATTGGAGGCACCCCACAGTCCTGGGTTTAAATCTAGGCTCTGTCTCTAGTTTTGTGACTTGCTGGCTTCTCTCCAGTCTCATTTGTTTATTCCTCCACATCTCCCTACTCAGCATGGAATTGCTGCAGGGCTCAGTTCTTGGATCTAAAGTTTTGTCTAGCTACACTAACTTAGTGGTATCAACCAATATGATGGCTTTAAATATAACTTGTAAATTTATATCTGCAGTCAAAAACTTCAGACTGATATGTCCAACTGCCTATTGGAGATTTTTACTTAGCTGTCTAAGAGGCAACTCAAATTCATCTTGTTCAAAACCAAATTCAGGATTTTCCCTGACAAACAGGCTCTTCCTGCAGTCTTCATTTCAGTTACTGGCAGCTCCAGTCCTCCAGCTGCTCAGGTCAAGAATGCTGGAGTCAGCCTGCCTTCTTCCTTTCATAATCCTTACCCAAAAATACTAGCAATCCTGACTATATTGCTTTCAAAATATATCCAGAATCCAACTACTTCGCACTCTCTCTCCTTCCTGCTCCCAGGAAAATGGATTATTGCATCTCACCTGATTGTTGCAACAGCCTTCTATCTGGTCTTCCTGCCTCCTCCCTAGTTTACCAGCCATCTGCTCTTAACTGCCACAGTAGTCTTTTTTAAAATTAGAGTCAAATCAGGTCACTTACCTACTCAAAGCCTCCATGGTCTTCACATTACATTCAGATAAAAATGAAGACTGTTGCAATGGCCTGAAAAGTCCCCAAATGATACCACCTCCTCTATTTGACCATATGTCTTGTGCACTTCTCCTTTGTTCACTCCATTCCAGCTACCATGGATATTCCTTCAACATGTCAGAATACTTTCCCGTCTATGTCTTTGCACTTGATATT
The DNA here is from genome assembly GCF_000243295.1 of Trichechus manatus latirostris. Lineage (NCBI taxonomy): Eukaryota > Metazoa > Chordata > Mammalia > Sirenia > Trichechidae > Trichechus > Trichechus manatus. Next base: position 3,872,237 of record NW_004444099.1, on the reverse strand, counting down.
CACTCTTCCTAGAACGCTTTTTTCTGAGATGTCCACATGCACCATTTGCCTGCCTCCTTTAGGTCTTATAAATGTCAATAAAGCCTGTTTGTGTTAAGAATATGACATATATAATTTGGGAACGATACCAACAATAACTAAAAAAAGTATGTATGCTCACATGTGTATGTGTATAGGCATATATGTGTATGGGTAGGTACAGGTATATACATGTGTGCACAGATAGAAGTAGCTATATGTATGTGTACGTGCAGATGTATGTGCACGCATATATATCCATAGAGGATATAGTTACAGATACTTCTCAGACATAACCAAACACCTTACGAGATTAGTATTCCGGGTTTGAAGGCTTAGGACCTTAGTCTCATTGGACAATTCAGTAAGTTGGCATCATGTAGCTCACAAAGTTCATGTTCTGCCTTCTAGTGATGTGAGTAGTGTCTAGGGTCTTAAAATCTTGCAAATAACCATTTAAGATATAACTATTTGTCTCAATTCATCAGAAACAAAAGAGAAAGAATAAAATCAAAGTTGCAGAGAAAAAACTAGGCTACAGGGCTAATAACCTGCATGAGCCACAGCTTCATCTACCCTGAGACCAGAAGAGCTAGATGGTGCCTGGCTACACTACTAACCATTCTGATCAGGGCCACAGTAGATGGATCCTGATAGAATGGGAGGAAAATGCAGAACAGAACTCAAATTCTTAAAAAGTCCAGATTTACTGGATCAGTTGAGACTAGAGGACATTCAACTAAAACTATCCTCTGAGGTCACCTTTTAGCAAAATAACAGATTGGCACAGAAAATAAAGGATATTACCCGTGAATACGGTGCCCCATTAAAATACCATTTATATGAGACCAAAAGCTTAACAATTACTCTAAAGCAAAAATGAGAAGATAAGGTGTCAGGGAAACTAGAGCATGGGAAATGGAACAACCAGAACACAATTAACGAGAATGTTGACACCTTATGAAAAATGTTAACTAGTGTCACTAAACAATTTGTATAGAAACTGTCAAATGGGAACCTAATTTGCTGCGTAAACTTTCATCAAAAACACAATAAAATATTCTTTTTAAAAATGTTAATAAACCCTTCATTTACTTCCCTATTTAAAATTGACCTCTTCCACTTCCAGTATTCCATATCCCCATTTCCTGTTTGATTTTTTCTCCAAAATGTTTCTCACCTTCTACCATACTTATCTATTTTGTTTTTTTGCCTCTTGTCCATTACAATGAAAGGTCGATGGGGTCAGGAATTTTTGTATCTTTTATTTACTATTTCTAAGGCCTGGTGCAACTAATACTTGTTAAATGGATACACATATTGCTAGTATGTTTTTGTAAGAATTTAGCATGTAAAATGTTTAGCAGAGTGCTCAGTACATAGCAAGGACTGAATAAATGGTAGCTATAATTATTATTTATGAATCAGCATTTTTCTTTTCAATACGAACTAACTGGATCAGTCCTATTAGATCATTCATATTACTAGTTCTCATTTCCTCCAATTAAGACTTTAAGGACTTTTTAATTTTAATTATCTTAAAAACATTTACGTCCATCAAAAATAATTTCATTAGACAGATGTAGTAAGTCTTCAGCAATAAGATACCCTCTTGTCTCCAGGTTTTTGCTAAGTGCACCAAAAGAAAAACTATGTATACCTTGTCCACCGTTGCTGGAGGACTAACTGTTATTAGCCTGAAGGTTGTTAATGCAGCCTTTAACACTGAATAGATTAACATAAAATTGCTGAGAGTCTGCCAACAGAGTAAATGTTCCCAGAGATATGGCCAGAGCAGCAAGGCAAGAGATTTAAGTACCTCAACATTCCTTATTATCTCTTAGCAAAAATGTTAAACAATGGAATCAACATTTGGCAGATTTACACTTCAGTACAGAAATTAGCTTGTGAAAGTCACAGAGTTACAAAATATTGCCTACCATCTATTAAAAAAAAAAAAAAACCCATTGCCAACGAGTCAATTCCAACTCACAGCGACTCTATAGGGACTCTATAGCACAGAGTAGAGCTGCCCCATAGGGTTTCCAAGGAGCACCTGGTGGATTCGAACTGCTGATCTTTTGGTTAGCAGCTGAACTCTTAACCACTACGCCAGGGTTTCCAAATATATACATTATGAAATGAATAAGAGCATGGCTACCACAAGCAACCCCTACATTTGCAGGTGGGAAATCCATGAGCTTTAGCAATTAGGGAACATACTTATATTAAATATGTATTTGTTGTTGTTACTAAAATTTAAATTTTTCAGGGTGTCCTGTATTTATCATGTTACAGGGTGTCCTGTGTTTACCCTACTCATGGGGAAAATACATTTTCCTAAAATTCTGCTGCTAAACTGTCGCTTTCTTAATTTAAGATTCCTCAGAATATTGGGGGCATTGGTATCCATAATAACATTGATTGATCAATTAATTAAGATATAAATTTCTTACTATGGCAAAAAAATAAAATATGCTTACTGGTGTCATGACCACCAACTTCAAACAGACACTTAGTCTAGACCTGTTATCCTACTACTTTTCCCTGGAATTTTCTCACTCTCCTGGATGATCAAGACCTAACTTAAGAAATATATAACAACCCTACAACTGTTCTTTGTCTCTGCAGGTAACCTTGCTTCCCCTTTGACTGAGAAATATAATGAACCAGAAGTGGTCTTCCATGTACTTCCATCACGTCTATTCACTCACCTGTATCTATGCCCGTGTACTCTATCTTCTCACTATCTCTAAGGCCGTCCCCTCTTCTTATGCACTAGATCTCATCTCCTTTTGCCTTTCAGAGACATTACTGTCAGAACTGTTGCATGCCCCTCCTTCAACATCAAAGTTTTCTTCTCTAATGGATAATTTCTATCAGCATTAAAACATACGGTAATATTTTCATCTAAAAATGAAACAAGAAAGGAAGACAGGAAGGAAAGAAGAAAGGAAGCCCCCCACTGACCTCATATTTACTTTCAGCTATAATCCCATTTCTTTGTTCCTTCTTTGCAGAAAAACTATGAAAAAAGATTGACCTGCCCTAACTGCTTCTGATTCATCCCATCTTCTCCTCTTGAACCCACTCCAATCAGGATTTTCACCCCTATTTCCCACTGAAACTGTTCTTGTTTAGTTCACCAATGACCTCCATCTAGCCGAATCCAATGGCCAATTCTCTGTCCTAACTTTTCTTGCCTATCAGCAGTATTTGACCTGGTTGATTACTCCTTATTCCTTGAAGCATTTTCCTCACTTGACTTCCGGACACCATATATTCTTCTTGTTGTTTTTTTTCTCCTACCTTACAGGCCACTCCTTTTCAGTCTTCTTTGCTGGTTTCTTTCATCTCCCCAACTTATAAATGATGGAGACCTCCCAGTTTACATCTTCAAATCTTTTCTCCCTTCTATCTGCATTGGATCCCTAAAAATCTCACCAATTTTTATACATTTATCTCCTGCTGGGTCCTGACCCTTGAACTCTAAATATACATGCCTTGGTTTCTATTTGATATCTCTAGCTGAAAGTTGGATCAGCATTTCTAATTCAGTATATCCAAATATAAACATCTGATCAAATCTACCAAATATTCTGCTCCCACAGTCTTCTATACCTCAAAAATGGTTTCCAGTTGTTTCAATAAAAAATCTTTGGAATACTAATTTCTTCTTTTCTCTTTTTACCTCACGTCAAATCATCAGAAAATCTTTTCAGCTCATTACTCTTTACTACCTCCATTGCTACCATTCTGGTCCAAGCCAACTGTTAGAATAGCCTCCTAACAGGTGTTAATTCATCCATTCTTACTTCACTATACTATGCGCTCAATACAGCAGCCAGAACGGTCCTGTTAAAAAGCAAGATCATGTGACTTCTCAGCCTAAAACCCTCCAATGATCCCCCCTCCTTCTCTCAGAGTTAATTGTCAAAGTCTTAACAATAATCTAAAAGGACCCCTCGTTACTGTAGACCCTCAAACCACCATACTGGCCCTTTTATGTCCGTCATGTGACTCAAAAGTTGCTCTTCCCATTGCTTGGAAGCCTCTTCCACCAAATTTCTCCCAGGTAGATACATGGCCCCCTCTCTTACCTCTTGCAAAAATATCTCCTTAACTGTGAAGTCTTCTCTGGCCAAGCTTTTTTTTTTGATTTTTTCTTTAGAAAAGTACCCCCTCCCCAGTACCTCATCCCTCCTTTCCTGCTTTATTTTCCACAGTAGCCCTAACATCATCTGATACACTACAAATTAATAAGACTGGTTATCGTCTATCTCTCTGGTTTTTCTGTCTCTACTCAAATCTAAGTTGTAGGCAGATGGATTTTTTTTTTTTAGTTTTTTTCCACCACTAATGTTGAAAGAAGAGATCAATGAATCCATCATAGAGAAAACACTCAAAAATTAATCAGAGTTCAATTCTGTATACCAAGTCCAATGTCATGTGATCAGCGAATGTTAAAATAGAATGAAGTAAATAAAACTGTATTCTCCGGAAGTCAGAAAGCTACCATTAATTATAAGATAATATAAAAAATAAGAGTCATTATACTATGCAAATTAAACATAGTTTTCATTTATTATTGGTCTCCAAAGAGTCTTTTCTAGCTGGACAAAGACTTCTATTACTTATATATTCTCTCTTCTGTCACCTTAAAAAGTAACATTCTCTGCTGGTTAATCTTCTGTTCCCCTTAATATTAGACTAGAACCTGTGTAGTCACTTGAACATACAAATTCAGTCTATACTTCTTCTGCCATATGTCTTCGGTACTAATTTTATATTTTATATTAATTTTTTATCATACACAAAAGGTTAATCTTTTATACAAAAGGTTAATCTTTATTCTCTGTCCTGTTGAATACTTATCAGAAGCTTAACCTCCCCCAGACAATTTTCTGTGAATATTTATAGGGCTGACAGTGAATAATAAAATGAAATCCCATGATGCTCTTGCCCTGTCACATCTCACATAGTTAAAAAAAAAAAAACCCTAAAAGTGTCAATCAGCTTTATGACACTAACCAAGTCACATATTCAAACACAGCTTGAGAACCCTAAATTAATCAATAATAAAAGGAATAATTTTAGGGGATGCTTTGAGCTTGTTAGGTAACTGGTGGAACCCTTTATAGATACTGGCCCCAATTTCTGTGTAAAAAAAAGCGCAGCTCTAGGCCTCTGATCTAGTAGTGGGATTGGATGATCTGGGCTGGTGGTTCTGAGCCTTGCCAGGCCCTTTGGGAAATCACGAGGGCAGGCTGGTCATCTTCAGTGCCATGACTACAGCAGGCTTGGAGTCTGGGAACATGACTCTTAACTGACAGGCATCATCTAGGCATGTTCTCTCTCCCGACTCCTCCTGGTAGGGGGCAAACCATAGGCAGTAGCCCAGACACTGCTGTTACTATGAAGAAAAATGCCAGGCAAAAGATTATCATCCACACTTGCCCTTGGGATATGCTCATTTGAATAGTCCCTTTCAGGGTTCTTTGACAGTATTATTCAGTTTTGTCCTTACAACACTACTACCCAGCTTTGGCTCTCACCTGGCTGCAGATCTGAATTACAGGAACAGATTCAAACAAACAAACAAAAACAAAATGTTTGTGGGAGGCCACAAACGGGGCTGGGATACATGTACTTCTATTTTATAAGAATTCTCCTAGTGATTCTAATACACACTGAGAATTAAGAATCATAGTTGTAAGAATGATCAGCAGGGCCAGCATTGTCATTCTCATTTACAGGTAAGGAAGCTGAGACTCAGAGAGGTTAAATGCTTTATCCAAGTTCACACTGCCAACATAAGATCTTCTCTTTCCATTACATCATGGCGCCTCCTCCCAACCTCCCCAATCTCTTCTGCTACATATAACTTTTCTGCCTTTCTAGCTAATGAAGCAAATTCAAGCTTATAGGAGACAAATATAAAGTTTGTTAGACCAAAGTGAGGACAGAAATTGTTCGTGGATAATAATTCATCATTATGCTACAATCACCCAACCCCCAGTCTAAGTCAGCATGGAAGGGCTGCTGGACCCTTCAGGGTATGAAACTGAGGCAGGCAAACGCTAATAATAATGTTAATAACACCACCAACAACAACATAATAATAGACAACTTTCTGAGTACTTCATGCAGCAAACTCTGTTCATGCTATAATTTCAGTAATGATTCCCCAAAATGCAAAAGCAACACAACTTTATCCTAATATTTATTTTTTTATAATTTTTAATTTCAGACACTTTGTGGACAGGCTTAGATTTCAACTGAGTAAATATCTGAGAATCTTTTACCCAATTTTGAGTTTGAAAACATCAATAGACAAATTCTTATAAATCCTGTTTGACCTTCCTGCTCACCTTATCTTCATGCCAGGATAGGCCACTAATGCTACTTTTGTCCAGAAGTCTTAAAATCCTGATGTTCTAGAAGTATAAAATACCCCCAGCTACGGCGAGAAGGTAAGGGCAGAGACTCCCAACCAGCAATGTTTGTTATATGACAGTAACTTCTTTTTATCATAAAACTCTTCTTTACATTAATGCTATTTCTCTCCCTTCTACACTCCTAACTATCCCCTACGATTGAACCCATTGCCATTGAGTTGACTCTAACTCATGGCGACCCTATAGGACAAGTAGAACTGTCCCATAGAGTTTCCGTAATCTCTAAGGAAGCAGACTGCCACATCTTTCTCCCACCGAGCTGCTGGTAGTTTTGAACCACCGACCTTTTGGTTAGTAGCCGAGCACTTTAACCACTTATCCCTTAAGATTAGAATTTCTAAAAGATGATATTTTCACCACATATGAGAATTCAAGGTCCGATTCAGGTATTTTATAGATTTATAAGTATTTTGTGAGTTGCTTAAGCTGACTGAAGAGGTTGGACAATAGGAACAGCATCCTCCTACCATAAATTATTGAGTCACAGAAACTTAAGATTTTTTAGAAGTAGAAAAGATAGACATGATCTAGTCTAAGTCCACACACTGCAGGTAAGGAAACTGAGACCACTAGATGTTGGTGACTTGCTGGGGACAGACTAAATTCTGGATAGAGCAGATAGTAGAAGTCTACACTTCCTAATTTCCATGTCTTTTCTTAAGCTGGACTATCTACTTTGGAATATTATATCCTCCAAACTTATCTAAATATGTCTTTATTTTCAAAGTTCAGTACATATCTTACTACTTAGTATAAAAACACTTCAGGAATGAAAGGAATGTTAAAGTCCTCCTGTCCATTCAGGGCTTGCATCGCCTCTACCATGTTCACCATGATACAGTCATATACATATAGTATATCTGTTGTTGTTGTGTGCTGCTGAGTTGATCCCAAATCATAGTGACCCTACAGTGGCAGGAAAATCTATTCCTGATGAAGCGACCCTTTCCATCTTTGGACACTTTAGACTATAAACACTGATACAGACTAAGATCATATTAGCTGTTTTAGCAGGAGCACCATACTATTAACTCCTGTGGAGGTTATAGTCAAACCAAATCCTTCAGACTATTTTGCCTGTGCCTCTGCTAAAATCTATCTCCATTATCCTATGGTTTCTAGTTTGTATGTTTGGTTATTTGGTTTTTAAAGAGTGGTGGAATTTTTTCTTCTGTTTTTTACCACAAGAACACAAGTTTAAATTTATTCCTGATAAAATTGTCCTTATTAAGTTTTATCTATTTCTGTCTGTCCGGATATTTTGGAAGCTAATTTGACCATCTAATGCATTCATTATTCTTCTAGGCTCTGATTATTTGCAAATTTTATCTCCTACCATCTAGATTCTCATGCTAGTAATTTGCAGAAATAATGTTAAAGAGGACAGGGCTAAGAATATCGTCCTGTATGTACCTCCTCTATTTTGTGTTAAATTATTAATCACTATGCTTTGGCTAACACTTCTTCATCCGGTTATTAATATACCAGCTGTATACTTCCTTGCATAAAATCCATAGTTTTCTATTGTGTTGATATGCACACTATAAGAAAACTTGTCAAATGTCTCACAAAAGTCCAGATATCCTGGCTCTATTACACTTTTAATAGCTAGTAACCTGAACAAAAAGAAATAAGGTATAATATTTTTTATTTCTTTAATAATTCTGTGCTGATTCACTCTAATTACTCCTTCATTTGCTCTATAATTAAAAGGACACTTTTTAATAATATATAAAGCCACCTAGTCCAGCACAGCTTAAATATTCTATTGATTGTATTTCTTCCTATAAAAGTATTTGTCTGTTACATCCAGTTGCCTCTTGCCTTGTTGGTTTATGTTTTCACGGATTTGTGTGTTAACTCTCCAAAGAGATTATAAGCTCCCAGAGCTGAGGCCTATACTCTGTATCTTCCCCACAGTTTCCTATCAAAATGTTATAGAAGGTAATCAAAAGGCATTGTTTGACTGACTAATTAGCAACATTACTTGGTTTCTAATCGTTCTCAAATCAGATCAATGAAAACATCATAAATCACTTAGTAGGTCCATGCAAGAGCCTCACACTTTAGACCAGTTTTTTGGATTGTTTTAAAGGCTATATATTGTTTTAAAGGTATATAAAAAGACTCAACTCTAGATTTACTAATTTCTTACTAACAAATAGTGTTTTCACTAAGTGTACAGACATTAAGAGCTGCAATGGAAAAGGAAAAGGGAAATATACAGGTAAAATCTGAAGAAAAAAAAAGATTACAAAGTGATTTTTTATAGGATAAGGAGTCTCCTTCTATTTTCACAAATGAAAATAATACAAAAACAGACATATCAGGTTGGGTTTCTAAGGTTTTTTTCAGATAGAGAGAATTTCCCAAATACACGTGTATATGTATATGTGTGTGTGTGTATATATATATATATATATATATTCTCTCAAATATATCTCAGATACATAATAGATACATAATACAAAAATAAATAAATAAACCTATTGTCATTGAACTGATTCCAACTTATGGTGACCCCATGTGTTACAGAGTAGAACTGAGCCCCATAGAGTTGTCTAGGCTGTAATCTTTACAGAAGCAGATTGCCAGGCCTTTCTTCTGCAGAGCTGCTGGGTGGGTTTGAACTGCCACCCGTTCAGTTGGTAGTCAATCGAGCACAAAGCATTTGCACTACCCAGAAATCTGCTAGGTAAACAATATCATATATATATGTATATATATTCTCAATTATATCATATATATATTAAATTCTTTCAAAATCTCTGTGAAGAAGGCATTGTATTTCCTATTATACAAATAAGTCTCAGATAAAGCTTGTAATTTGTCCAAAGCAGAGCTAAAATCAACACCAAGCTCTGAATGGCACTAGAATATCATACTGCTTATACATAATGATCACAGAATGTATAACTGAAAAACACAGGATTATAAAATAATGTTTATGATGGGAGTCTCCTTTCATTTTCACAAATGAAAATCACTTAAAAAAAGGATGCATTCCTCAATCTTTTTTTTTTCAACTAAAATTAAGCATATATGTATAATTTATTTAAATTACCATGCAGCTCTGTGTGTGAGCTTCTCAAATTAGGCATTTTGACTACATTAAAAACACATTGACTGCTGGGATAAAAACTGGCTTACTGAATTATCTAAATGAGCCATTTGTTTGCCATTTGATGGTGGTACATTTTTATATCTTGGGTATTACATATATCCTGTATGTGCATGTTCTGATATTCTAAATGCATATTTCAATTCAATTATTTTAATGAACATATTAGATGATAAAGGACGGGAACAAATGGAGCATCAATTATTTTAAAAATGTTTTCCTCATTAAGCTGCTTCATGCTAACACAGGTATTCACATATTATTCTCAAAGTCTTTTGGTGTATCTAAAATACTTCATATTAAAATATTACAGTAGGATATTTGTAATATCAAATGACGTTAAAGAAATCCAAACTTATAAAAAAAATTCTAAGGTTTCCCTTTCTTAGTTCAACTTCCATATTTACCCATAGTACCTCTCTTCTGGCAGCTATTTTTGGTTGAGGGAGGAGGGCAATCAGTGGAGGGTGGACTGGGTCTACTTGCTATGAATTCTGGAAATGCTATAACTTTGGGCACACTCCTTCCACAGTGGGCTCTGTAAAAAGCAGTCCCCTTTAGCATGTATTCTCCAAAGGCTTATAAGAGCAAACAAAGAGGTGAAGAGTAGCTTAATCTTTAAATTACTATCAGCATACAGTTAATTAAGCAAAGTGTATTCTTCTTCAAACATACAGCCTTTACTGGTAAATAATGTTGAGGTTCATAAATGATATCAGCTAGATCATGAGGGTGGAGAGACAATGGAAAGGAAGAAAGAAACTGCATGGAAATTAAAACTTTGGGAATTCTTCAAAAAAATAAAAATAAAATAAAAAGCTGGTCCACAATTAAAAATTGAAAGAAATTTGAGAAAGAAGCATTTGAATCCATGCAACAGATCCCCTTTTACCTAAAAATCTTTCAAGGTCATCTTTTAATAGTTTCTTAGAGTTACCAAGAACCACTACCTGAGAATAATATATTCACCATTCTTTTGGAGCATGTATTCGTCTCCTATTGATGTTATAAATTACTACAAATTCGGCAGCTTAAAACAACACAAATGTATTATCTTAGAGTTCTGTAGGTCAGAAGTCGGGGGAGGGTTGGCCAATTACTCTGCTCAAGGTCTCATAAGACCATAATCAAGATGTCGGCCAACCTCAGTGCTTAGCTGGAGTCTCTGGGAAGAATACACTTTCATAATCATTCAGGTTGTTGGTTGAAATCAGTTTTATGCAGCTGTAGGACTAAGGTCCCTGTTTCATTGCTAGAGGTCAGCCAGGGGTCATTCTTAGCTTCCAGAGGCTGCTCTTATTCCTTGTCTCATGGCCTTCCTCCTCCGTCTTTAAAGCCAGCAACAATGAGCTGAGTCTTTTTCAAACTTTGAATCTCTGACCTCCTCTTCTTCCTCATCTCTCTGGCTAAATCTACTGCTTTCCTCTTCTGTCTTTAAGGGCTCCTGTGAGTATGTTGGATCCCTGGTGATGCAGTCGTTAAGAGCTCAGTTGCTAACCAAAAGGTTGGCAGTTTCAATCCACCAGTTGCTACTTGGAAACCCTATGGGGCAATTCTACTCTGTCCTATAGGGTTGCTATGAGTCAGAATCGACAGCAATGGATTATAGGTGAGTATGTTGATACTACCCAGACAATCCAGGATGATCTCCATATTTTAAGGTCAACTGATTAGTAACTGTAATTATATTTGCAAAAATCCCTTCACAGAAGTCCCTAGATTAGTGTTTGACTGTAACTAGGAATGGGAATCTTCAGAGGACATCATTAGAATTCTGCCTGCCACAGAGTGTGTTCACCAAGTCCAAAGGCCCTGGGCATATAAGCAGCAAAAGACATTTGAAGCGATGTTTGTCTGGAGGAATGCCTCTAATACCCCATTTTATTTAAAAATAATGAACACACACATACTACAATGTGTCACTTTATCTCTTATTCTTTTCAAAATTATCAATTAGAAAATTAAATAATTTACATTTTTACAATCTGTAATATAAAAAATTCTCTAAATGACACATTCTCAAACACTATTTCATCATTCTATTTGAAACTTCATGGCTAATGATACATTTTTTCTATTAGGTATTTCAATTAAGACTGTTTTATCTGCATTGTTTTTGTGTTTTTAAAGAAGTCATGGATTTCGTGGGAGATACTGTTTGAACAAGAGGATATTCAGTGATTATAACAGCAATGTCTGTTTGTAAGAACCGAGTATCAGTATAAGTAATAAATTGCAAATTAGATTATTCTTAAGTGTTTACTAGACAAACATTAGTTTAACTATAATTCTTCTGGAAATTAACCCCATAAGAAATGCTATAAAAACATGAACTGGGTTATCATGGTTTAAATATGATGCAATAACAACATTATAAGATCTATTTGATCCATATTAATTTCATATAATTGCTGAAAATCATTTATTGAAATTTTCTTATTAATATTTGAATTGAAGTGCATTAGATTACTCCTTTAAAGATTTACGCATTGCCCAAGAAATAGGAAACCAATTATTTTCAATACTACTTAAAGAAAAATATTTAGTTAAATAAAAAATCTTTCTATTCTCCAAATTCTACCTTGCCATGAATTTGTTATTGTGGAATCAAAGCATTTTTGCAATGATGAAAATGACCAATTTAAAGTAATCTTGGATTCTCTTTTATTTTTCTCTGTGAAACCCTAACCATGTGTAATAATTGTAATGAAAATGCTCTTAGTCTCTGCCCTCCTCAAGAGCAGAGAGGGGACTGTGTTCCACATAGAGGTATATATTCTGCGGATACACCAGGCAGAGGAAAGAAATAAATGATTGAGAGCACATGGCTCGGGAGACAGACTATCTGGATTCGAATCCGGCTCTGTCACTTACCACCTGAGTGTCCTGAGTCAAATTAGTCAAACTCTCTGTGCCTCAGTTTCCATCTATAAAATGGGGATAATAATAGTACCACATCCCTATGAGGGTGGATGGGAGGATAAAACAATACATAAAAAGTAGTACTTAGAACATTGCTGGACACTTAATATAGTATCAATAAATGTTAGTTATCATTCTCAAAGTAATGCACAAGGTTAGGAACCAGACTGTGACAAAGACATACAAACCATTCACATCTATATATGTCTTTAAAGCACACTAACACATTACTTTGGCCTCAGTAGAACTGCTCTATCCTCAACTGGTCAAAAGAGAAGATAGAGGCTGGGATTGAAGAACTTACGTCTTCACTACTGCTGGCCAGCTATTTTTGCGCTGCTCTACATCCCTTATTCTGACCACTGACCTTGGTCATTTATTTTTCCACTGAAAAAGTAATGAGCACCTATGATGATCCAGGTCCTGTATGATGGAGATATAGAGATGAATATGAAATTGTCCATCCTTAAGTAGTTTATTCCCCACACATCTGTCAGTTTGTCTTACTGTGGGGGCTTGCGTGTTGCTGTCATGCTGGAAGCTATGTCACTGGTATTCAAATACCAGCAGGGTCACCCATGGCAGACAGGTTTCAGCTGAACTTTCAAACTAAGACAGACTAGGAAGAAGGACCCGGTGGTCTACTTCTAAAAAGAATTAGCCAGTGAAAACCTTATGAATAGCAGTGGAACATTGTCTGATACAGAAGATGAGCCCTTCAGGTTGGAAGGCACTTAAAATACGATGGGGGAAGAGCTGCCTCCTCAAAGTAGAGTTGACCTAAATGACGAGGATGGAGTCAAGCTTTTGGGACCTTCATTTGCTGATGTGGCATGACTCAAAATGAGAAGAACCAGCTGCAAACATCCATTAATAATCAGAACGTGGAAAATGTGGAATGTACGAATATGAATCTAGGAAAATTGGAAATCATCAAAAATGAAATATGCATGTGAAAGCTGGATGATGAATAAGGAAGACCGAGGAAGAACTGATGCCTTTGAATTGTGCTGTTGGTGAAGAATATTGAATATACTATGGACTGCCAAAAGAACAAACAAATCTGTCTTGGAAGAAATACAAACAGAATGCTCCTTAGAAACAAGGATGGCAAGACTACATCTCATATACTTTGGACATGTTACCAGAAGGGATCAGTCCCTGGAGAAGGACATCATACTTGGTAAAGTAGAGGGTGAGCACAAAAGAGTAAGACCCTCCACGAGATGGTCTGAGATACTGGCTGCAACAATGGGCTCAAGCTGAATGATTGTGAAGGTGGCACAGGACTGGGCAGTGTTTTGTTCTGTTTTAGAAAGGGTTGCTATGAGTTGGAGCCAACTCAATGGCACCTAACAACGAGCAAGGAGTTTACAGTCTTTCAACATACATTGGCAGCCCCAAACCATCTTGCTTCTGACTAAATGTTTTGAACTTAACAAGAATGTCATCTTCTATTTGAAGTAATAAAAATGGAGGGGGATCTGTTGGAAATTACATCACGAGGTATAGCAGTTGAGATTCTATCAATGGTTTTTCAGGATATGTATCAAACTTTCCTGAAACTCTTCTTACTGCATTGCTACTTACATTTTATTAAAACAGGAAGATGCAAAATAAAGCTATGGAGAGAAGACAGCAGGTCTCTGACTCCTAGATAGTATTTTACTATAGATGAGAGAAGAAATATAAAGACTATTATACCACCTCTGCCCTCCATTCCTCACCTCCTCCCACCATCAACCATTATCTCAGCACCAGGTATTGTACATGTTATCATCAGCTCAATTACATACTTTTCAATTTAGGCTCAGGAAAGTTCAGAAGTGTCCTCTAAGAGTAGCAGTTCAGATCCAGAAAGCTCTTGAGTTTGGTCAGCTTTGTCTCATGCAACCTATATCCTGAGAATCTCAGAATTTTACACTTGGAAGGAAAATTTAAAATCCAGCCTAGTTCTTTTATTTTTCTGGATATTTGAATAATTTCCCCAAGACCACACAGATGGTTACTTGTAAAGCCAGAACTGGAACCCAAATCCCAATCCTACTTAAACTTCTTTCCACCTCAGTATGTATTCTAACTGGATGTAATAGGCATTTACATTTGCCAAGGATAGTGTCATGGATTGAACTGTGCCCCCCAAAAATATGTATCAATTTGGCTAGGCCATGATTCTCAGTATTGTGTGGTTGACCTCCATTTTGTGATTATAATTTTATGTTTAAGAGGATTAGGGTAGGATTGTAACACCCTTACTAAGGTCACATCCCTGATCCAATGCAAACGAGTTTCCCTGGGGTGTGGTCTGCACCACTTTTTTATCTTACAAGAGATAAAAGGAAAAGGGAAGCAAGCAGAGAGTTGGAGACCTGATACCACCAAGAAAGAAGCACCGGGAGAAGAGCATGTCCTTTGGACCTGGAGTTCCTGTGCAGAGAAGCTCCTAGTCCACAGGAAGATTGATGAGAAGGACCTTCCTCCAGAGCTGAGAGAGAGAGAAAGCCTTCCCCTGGGGCTGACGCCCTGAATTTGAACTTCTAGCCTGCTAGACCATGAGAAAATAAGTTTCTATTTGTTAAAGCCATCCACTTGTGGTATTTCTGTTAGAGCAGCACTAGATGACTAAGACAGATAGATTCTAAACTAGTAAATTAATCCATGGCTAATGAGGCATTAAATATCCACAGCTGATAATAGCATGCAAAATATTTGAAAACTGAATTTATCATCATTTACCAACACTTTGATCAAATTGTGTACCACCTTTGTTTATGAATTCCATCATGCTTATCATTTTGTTAAAGATTTTTGCTCACTGAATCATCATATAGACAAATTACATACATTAATGAAATTATGATCTTGACTTTGAGGCTGATATAGCTAAAAATTATTGGAAAAAGAATAAAAGATTCATTAAATGTTGCTAAATTGTGAATGCTATGTAAAAATGTTGCTATACCATGCTATGCTATGTTTCCAAAGAACAAAAGAAACAATCCACATTACAAAATTGCAAAAGAAATGATCACAGAATAAAATCAGTCAACACCTTAATGAACTAGGCTTGACCAGGTACTGAAACTTTGCCTTTAATATAAAATACAAAACCTCTATTAGACGCTTGTCTATTAAGAATCTCTTTAATGTGTAAAATAATATATTTAAGTTTCCAATTTCTCAATAAATAATTCCTACAATTAGATATACCAAATACAGCTACATCATCAAAGGACACACTACAGAACCTAGAAGGCAGTGCAGACTACATACAGACCTCTTTTTATTCATCATTTCAAAGCAAACATCAAAAGACACCTGAATAAAATAAACAAGGGTGTTTTTCTGCTTATTTCAAGGACTTGGCAAGCACACTGTCTGGCTTATTTTGAGTGTGAGATTAGAAGTTCAATGCCAATTTGATTCTTACCATTGTAGATATTTTGCTTTCTATCAAGAAGTTTATAGGATTTTTCCTTTTTTACTGAAATTCAGAAATCTTACAGTAATGCCGAGGTGGGAAACTTCTTTCTTTATTCCTGACTCAGTTCTTAGTCAATTTTTTGATCTGAAGGCTTCTGTCTTTAGCTCAGGACTTTTTTTTTTTTTTTTTTTTAATAATCATTGCTTCTCCTCAATCAACTCATTTTATTCTTGAGAGAGTGCCTAAATCTCATGTTTCCAATCTTTACTGAGATTTTCCAACTCTTTGTTGTTGAATTTTAAAACAAAAAACCAAAAAACAAAACCCATTGCTGTCAAATTGATTCTGACTCATAGCAACCCTATAGGACAGAGTAGAACTGCCCCATAGGATTTCCAAGGCTATAGTCTTTACGGAAGCAGACTACCACATCTTTCTCCTGCAGAGCAGCTGGTGGATTTGAACCACCAGTCTTTCAGTTAGCAGCCGAGCCCTTAACCATTCTTCCACCAGGGCTCTAAACCCTCAAACCAAAGAACCGAAACCCGTTGCCATCAAGTCAATTCTGACTCATACTGATCCTATGGGACAGAGTAGAACTGGCCCATAGGGTTTCCAAGGAGTGGTTGATGGATTCGAACTGCCAACTTTTTTGTTAACAGCTCAGCTCTTTAACCACTGTGCCACCAGGGCTCCACTCTAAACCTTCAGTGTTTGGTAAATAGTGTAATAATTAAGGGCATAAGGTTTGGGATTTAGATCCCTCTGGAGTCCTAAGTTGTCAACTTACTAGCTCCTTGACCTTGAGCAATGTGTATAAAGTATGCCTCAGTTTTGTCAGCACACAGGGATAATAATAACACATCCTTCATAGGGGAGTTAATGTATGTAAATTTGGAGGACAGTGCATGGTGTGTAGTGAGCTTTCAGAAAAATCGTCCTATTGCTTTTTATCTATAGCAGTGTAATGTTTTACAGATTAAAAAGAAAAAAAAGTCGATTTCTCAACTATCAATGAGGATATTAATTAGTATTTTAAGTAGTTCTCTACTGGTTACCTGCCATACCTCTGTTCCATTGGGAACCTTTGCTCTGATTCCCAGCTTGCCTCTCATTCTCCTCCAAAGACTGGAAATTCTTCACTATCTATTCACATTTATATGTGCAGGGTTAGGTTGCCTGTAGTATGGGCTCCCTCTGTGATTGCTTAGGCCACCATTTTATGCCATACAGTTGCAGTGTTCAGGGCACATAGGAGAGCAGAAAGGCTCATTTCTTCCCAGATGAATATGCTGAGAATGAACCTGACATCTTTACTCCAAAGAGAAAAAGCAAGGATAAGGTTGGCAGGGAAAGCTACAAATGCATTTAGAATGCTGGCGACACTATCTAGAGGAAGAACCAGGGCATGTGTTTTGCCCAACAGCTCACCACAGATCTCTGATAAATTCTAGAAGCGCTACTGCATGGTTCTTCCAGACACTGCCACTCCTACAAATAGGGGTTAAATAATGGTAGAATTTCCTATGCCTGGGGTTCCGTCAGTTTTCTGTTGCAGATACCTGTTCACTGGCCTCTTCCAGTTTCCTATGCTGCTTATATTGGACATAACAAGTCTCCGTTGGCTTCTTTGGTAAACCCGATCCATCTGCTTCATATTTTTTATAAATTCCTGAAAGTGTCTGCTTTATTGATATCACTCTTCCTTGCTTTCTAGCATTGCTACACATTTTATTTTCTCTTTGTGTGCCTCTTTAGTCATTTCCACGGGGTTAGGATGGGAGGGAAGGAAAAAAAAAAAGATTTGGTTCAGTTTCTTATCCTGAGGCTGGAAATCCCATTTGGATCTTGAAAGTAACTGAGCTGTTCATTCTCTGTATGGCAGTTGATTTAGCTGAGGAACAGAATCTGCAGAGCAATAGCATATTATGTTGCATATTTAATTAATATTATTCAAACTAAAGAATTTTCTACATGATTAAAAATTGTTGGCAATCTGAAATTAATTAATTTGAGATCTGTATTATTTTCCTTCTTCCTCCATCCTCTTGACCAGTTAATTAGTAAGATTTACTTTGAGTTCATCTCTAAAATTTTTTTTTTGTTCATGGTCAAGAGTAGTGACATGATTAAGTCAAAAGCCGGCCCGAATCATTTTCATTGGCATAAATATTCCTTATTTATGACTGTTTGGGTCACAACTTAGCCTTCCTAATTATGTTATCTTCAGGTTTATATAAAAATAAGATTTTAATCCCTGAGGCTACACTCCAGAATATCAGGGAGAGAGATCACTCTAGAAAAAGGTCCAACCAGGCCAGCCAGGGATTCATGTCTACAAACATCGAGGTTACAATCTGCCTATCTATAAAACCGAAGAGACCAAAGAAAGGTGCAAGATTTCAGAGTTATAGTTTACATAAAACCAGCCATGTCTGTATCATTGGTAGAAAGCACTGGCAAAATGGAAGAATTTTTTTTTACTGTTAACATAAACAATGGCAATTTTTACGTGTTGAATTTAGCACCTTTAAACGTACACATAACAAACAGCAATTTAACTTATCTTCTTCCTTCCAGCTTGTGAAATAGGCTGGAAAAAGCAGTTAGAGAGAGAGAGAGAGAGGTTAGAGTGACTTGTTCAGGTTCAGGCAGGTTGTCAAAATTGCAGCTGGGATGGAGAACAGTATTCAGCTTTATGCAATGAAGGAAACTCTACAGACTCTCCCTGAGTATCTGTGAGGTCATATGCTGTGCACCCCAATCAACTTCCTGAAATTAATAGCCAGGTGTTATGCTTGTTACTGTACCTGAATCATTAATTATGACTGTGGCAGCAGGAGAGAAAAAAAAAGCTAAGACACATGAGCTGGAGTGATAAAGGGAAAGCATCAATCACGCATGACAGGGAAACCAAGGGTACCCTCTCTGCCTGGGCTGCTTTCAGATTCACTCTCACATCAAACTTAAAACTTCAGAGATGTCATTTCTCATAATCTTTTTTTTTTTTTTTTTTTGGATAACAACAAACTATGGTCAAGGAACCTCAGGGGGATAAAAACAAAATAAAATGCATTTGTCAGCAGGATTCATATCTAACAGCTAGGACTACCAGACTCTGATCCAAATTCAAGGCAATTATTTACACAAACAAACCATCAGTCAAGAGTTATGATTCTTTCTACTATGGTTAAAACAAGCTATAATACAAATGAAGCTTAGAACCAACAGTAAAAGTTACACACAGCTACAGTTACACAAACACTTTTATTCTGCTATAATATTATAATAAGTATATTGTATATACCCCCTAAAACAGGTGGGATGTAACAGGTGAATTTCCCAAAGTTCCATGGCAAAGTAAGGCCCATCACAAAGTGTGAGAAACAGAAACATAACCCACATTCTGGGGGTACCCATTGAATCCGTTGCCTTCAAGTCAATTCTGATTCATAGCAACCCTATAGGACAGAGAAGAACTGCCCCATAGAGTTTGCAAGGAGTGGCTGGTGGATTCGAACTGCCAACCCATTCTGGTGGTAGCGAGTGATATAAAGAAAGCCCAAGACATTATTTAGGTGGGGCAGACGAAAACTAAATGTTGGTTCTAATTTGCTAAGGGACCTTGGATAGATTAGTTCACTTCTTTAGTGTTCAGTTTTCTTGTCTATAAATGACTAGGTTTTGCCAGATCAAGAGTCTTTAACCTGGAGTCCTCATATGAGCTGAAGGAGGATCTGCAAAGAGACTCAAACTGTATGGGAAATGTTGTACATCAGATTCTTTAAGGGTTTCTGAAAACACACACTCTAAAGGAGTGCTTCTCTAAGTATCTGTAATTAAGAACTGGTTATTTATTTTCTAAACCATTATGTCTTCATTATGTCTCAAATGCTTTTTAATAACACACACAAAAAAAATGATTTACTAGAAAAAAATGAACCAAAAAGCCAAATACATGCACAATAAAAACTCAATTTTTCTATTTGATTCAACAGGTATAGAATTACTGTTTCAAGTTGCCATCAAAATTTCTAAATACTTCCTCTCAACTTGGGTCACTGTCATGGACTAAGAGCAGTCTGCAGACCAGCACTGGTCCACAGGCCACACTCTGGGTAGCAATTGCTCTAAGGTTCTTTCCAGCCCTAACCTTAAAATTTCTATGTGAAACCCAGATATCCCCACAACCATTCTGCCTTAGCTCCTCCTGTCAAAGTATACGTCCAACCTATCACTGTACTTACAAAATAAAGGGCCTGCAAGATACAGGTATGTTTTCCTCAGAAAGCAATGTTAGATTTTAAATAATCATCCCAGCAATGTCGCAAAATACTTTTCCTCAATCACTTGTGATTATTTATGGTCCCTGAAACAAAAGGATAAAGAGGACTAAAACCTACAAGAATAATTACCACTAGAGCCTAGTCCATTTGCTACCTGATCTAGGAATTTCTTCATCTTTGTTTCTCTGTTCACATGAGTATCCACTATTTGAGGAGCCCTGGTGGCTCTTTGGTTAAGCACTCAGCTGGTAACCTAAAGGTCAGCAGTTCAAACCCACCAGTTGCTCCACAGGAGAAAGATGTGGCAGTCTGCTTCTGTAAATATTTACAGCTTTGGAAACCCTATGGGGCAGTTCTACTCTGTCCTATAGGATCACAATGAGTCAGAATTGATGTTGATCCCCACCCCGCTCCAATCGTTTGGTTTTGATCTCATAAATATCAGCGGTTTTTCTATTCCTGTCCTCTCTGAAAAAGATTAAGAGGTTCTACAAAAATATATACTATTTACTTAATAAAAAAAAACTAAGTGGGAAAATAAACTAAAGGGGAAATAATACAGAACAATAAAGATAAAGTTAAACTGAGATTCATATACTACATACTGGCCACTAGATACTGCCCAGGGCTCTGGACTTTCTAGCAACAACGCAAAGGGGGAAATCACATGTTGCGCATTTAATACCCATTAAAATAAAATTTCTCAAAGGACAATTATTTATAGTACTGGGAGCTGAGAAAAGTTCTCCTGTGGGTCGTCATAAGAAGGGTGCTGTAGTACAGTGAACAGTGTTCTTAATAACGTTTCCAAAGTGAAAAAAAAAGAATTTATACAACTATTATTTCATCCAGCAATGTAGGGTGATGGTATAATGACAAAGAGGAGTAAAGTAAAGGCAATTCAAAAGAGGAAGAAAGTCAAAATAGTATTATTTGCGTGTAGAACCTAGGCGAATTGGTATTTATGAGTGGAGAGATACATTTATTCCAGTATTTATTTATAATACTCTGAATATATTTTATCCTCCAAACGAGACTGGTATGCTTTCACACAACTTCACATTATTTCATGTTCACAGTCTTCTTCAAGATGAGTTCATTTATTCCTTCAATAGTAAACAACCTTCTGAACTAAAATCTATGAGAGAAGTGCTACTATTTCTATAACTCCTCTAAACCCAGTGGCTTGAATGGTGCCCAGAAAAATAACAACGTACTCATTGCCATTGAGTCAATTCAGACTCATAGTGACCCTGTAGGACACAGAAGAACTGCCCCACAGGGTTTCCAAGGAGCAGCTGATGGTTTTGAACTGCTGTCTTTTGGTTAGCAGCCAAGCTCTTAACCACTATGCCACCAGGGCTCTGCCCAGAAAAATAGTGAGTGGTTAATAACTATTTTAAATAAATTAATAACTTATTGCATAAACAAGCTAGGTGGTATGAGAGAGTCTAGTGATGTAAAAAATGAGTACTATAACATTTCTGCCCTCCAAGAGTTAAAATCTAGACATTGTTGTTGCGAGGTACCGTCAACTCAGTTCCCACTCATAGTGATCCTATGTACAACGAAATGAAACACTGCCTGGCCCTGCGTCATCCTCACAATCATTGCTATGTTTGAGCCCACTGTTGCAGCCACTGTGTCAATCCATCTAGTTTAGGGTCTTCCTCTTTTTCACTGACTCTCTACTTTACCAAGCATGATGTCCTTTTCCAGGGATTGGTCCCCACTGATAACATGTCCAAAGTAAGTGAGACACAGTCTCGCCGTTCTTGCTTCTAATGAGTATTCTGGCTGTACTTCTTCCAAGACAGATTTGTTCGTTCTTCTGGTAGTCATGGTATATTCAATATTCTTCACCAACACTATAATTCAAAGGCATCAATTCTTCTTCAGTCCTCCTTATTCATTGTCCAGCTTTCACATGCATATAAGGAACTTGAAAATACCATGGTTTGGGTCAGGTGCACCTTAGTCCTCAAGGTGACATTTTTGCTTTTTAACACTTTAAAGAAAAGGTCTTTTACAGCAGATTTTCCCAGCGCAACAGGCCATTTGACTTCTTTACTGCTGCTTCCACTAGATGCTAGAATTGGTAATTTTAGTCAATAAGTATTGATTGAGTGGTCTGTTCTAGGCACTAAGGATACACAGAAGGGAACAAAACAGGTAAAATGCACTAACCGAGCCTATCTTCCACGATGGAGGCATAAAAATAAACAAAACATAAATAGGTAAAATATATGGTCCTTGCCAAGGATTATGGGGGACAAGAAAGTAGGGAAGGGGAACAAAGAGTGTCCCAGGGATTGGAAGTGTACGGCGTTATATCGGGAGGTCAAGGAAGATCTCACTAAGAAGGTATCAGTTGAGCAAAGACTTGAAGGAAATGAAGGAGCAATCTATGCATATATTTAGAGGAAGACTGGACCAAGTAGAAGGAAGAGCAAGTGCAAATGCCCTGCGGCAGTGCTGCTAAAATGAAGTGATCCTACAAGAGAGTCATAAGAGGTGAAGTTAGAGATGAGGGTGGGGTGAAGTGGCATGAATGTTGGAGACTTACAGTCTATTGTAAGGACCTGGACTTTTCCTCTGGTTGCATTAAGAACTGTTGCAAGGCTTTGAGCCAAGGGGGTGATGCAATCTGTCCCAGTGGTAAGTGCAGTGATTATGAGATATATACATGAATGGAAAAAAGGAGCTAAGGAAGACTGAGTCTTTTTTGTTATTATCGTTCTTTAGGTAAAAGTTTACAGCTCAAGTTAATTTCGCATACAAAAATGTATACACTTATGGTTATATGACACTAGTTGCAATCCCTATAATGTGACAGCACACTCCCCTTTTCCACCCCGGGTTTCCCGTGTCTATCCAACCAGTTCCTGACCCTCTCTGCCTTCTCATCCTACCTCCAGACAGGAGCCACCCATTTGGTCTCTTGTATCTGCCTGAACCAAGAAGCACACTCTTCATGAGTATTATTTTATGTTTTATAGTCCAGTCTAATCTTTGTCTAAAGAGTGGGCTTCAGGAATGGTTTTAGTTCTGGGTTAATAGAGCGTTGGGGACCATGGTTTTGAAGGTTCCTCCAGTCTCAGTCAGACCATTAAGTCTGGTCTTTTTACATGAATTTGAGTTGTGCTCCACACTTTTCTCCTGCTCCGTCAGGGACTCTCTGTTGTTTTCTCTGTCAGGGTGGTCATTGGTGGTAGCCAGGCACCACCCAGTTCTTCTGGTGTCAGGCTGATGGAGCCTCTGTTTATGTGGCCCTTTTGTCTCTTGGGCTAAAATTTTCCTTGTGTCTTTGGTGTTCTTCATTCTCCCTTTGCTCCAAGTGGGTTAGGACCAATTGATGCATCTTAGATGGCCACTCCCTAGCTTTTAAGACCCCAGACACCACTCACCAAAGTGGAATGCAGAACATTTTCTTAATAAACTCTGTTATGCCAACTGACATAGATGCCCCCTGAAACCATGGTCCCCAGACCCCTACCCCTGCTACTCTGTCCCTCTAAGTGTTTGGTTGTGTTCAGGAAACTTCTTAGCTTTTAGTTTAATCTGGTTGTGCTGACTTCCCTTGTATTGTGTGTTCTTCCCTTCACCTAAGATGATTCTTATCTACTATCTAGTTAGTGAATTCCCCTCTCCCTCCTCACCACCCTTGTAACCATTAAAGAATGTATTCTTCTGTGTTTAAACCCTTCTTGAGTTCTTATAATAGTGGTCTTATACGATATTTGTCCTTTTGTGACTGACTAATTTCACTCAGCATAATGCCTTCCAGATTCATCCATGTTGTGAGATGTTTCACGGATTCATCATTGTTCTTTATCATTGTGTAGAATTCCATTGTGTGTATGTACCATAGTTTGTCTTAAAGGATGCTTAGTAACTATCCAGATAAGGTGAGAGACAGGGTGGGAGCTGGAGAACCTCTAGACAGATGGACATGTAGCCTGAACAAAGGCATTAAGGTTTAAAAAATACATATTTGGTATGGCTACCAAAATTTAGTATGGCTACAAGTAACTAGGAGGCCCTGGGTGCCGCAAATAGTAAAGTGTTCTGCTACTAACTGAAGGCATGACGGTTCAAGTCCACCCACAGGCACCTTGGAAGGAAAGCCTAGTGATTTACTTTGGAAAGATCACAGCCATTAAAAATCCTATGAAGCACAGTTCTAGTCTGAAAACACATGGCATCACTACGAGTTGGAATTGACTTGATGCAACTGGTTTGGTTTTAGGTTTTGGTACCAGGCAAATGATTGAAAAAAAAAACAAAAAAAAAACTGTTGCCATTGATTCGATTCTGACACATAGCAACCCTATAGGGCAGAGCAGAACTGCCCCATAGGGTTTCCAAGGAGTGGCTGGTGGATTCAAACTGCCAACCTTTTGGTTAGCAACCAAGCTCTTAACCACTGTGCCACCAGGGCTCTAGGCAAATGATAAGGCAGAGGAACTCAGAGAAGACTTTAGAGATAGGTAGGGGAACACTGAAGGAATGTTATTCCTATCCGCAAGCTTTGCAAATAGACAAAACATCCCTGGGGACAAGGATCATGTAATGTAAGTGGTGTATATGACCCAGGGGTAAGATCCAGTGTCTGCATAAACTTTGTGTAACTTCATTGATCAAATGGTTTATACTATGGTTGGAGAAAAGCACTTGGTGCATATTGGTTGATTGATATGCCAGATGTTATATTTAAAATCTGTGATAAGAGTGCTTTCTAGCAGAAATTACCTATTTTCCCATTCTTGAGAAGAAAAATAGTTTCTGTGCCCCTAATATGAGGCTTTGGGGAGCAGCCATCCTGACTCATTTCACCATCGGTCTGCTGAAGTCAGCATTAGACAATTGCCTCCACTCATTTGGACTTGGGTTTGGCAGCTCCAAATTGCAACGACCTCAAAGAATATGCCTGGGCATCCAAACTGGAAGCTAATGATTATATTCCAAATAGGAGCATACATTCTAGAAAATGAAATCTAACATACCTTTAGTGACTCTTACAAAAATCAAATTGGAATGAGAAGTCTGAACATAAATTTATCCAGCAAACTGTATTCAAAACAAAAAACAATACTGTTGCCCTGGTGTAAATAATGTGGTTGGTTACTGCATTCCTCCTCAGTCACCTCAGGCTCTTGTACCACGAGGACTTTCACCATTTTCTGCTGCTAAAAAATTCAATAAGGACACGATGTACTGTACCTTTCATTTAGCTAGGCAACCCAACATTCTAAATAAGATTGAATGTTTACCAATAGATGGAGGAGGAACCTTGGGGATTTCTCAAAAGATTTCCTCTTTCCTCCTTCTCTAAGAGTGATTTTAACCTAAAAATAATGTCTTTTCATGTTTACAAGGGTTTTATTTTTTCCTTTTTTTTTGGTATTGGTTTGTTTTTATTTCCTCTGAAGGAGGCTTTTCATAACTTTTGGATTTTAATGGAAATATATTCTGGGTATTTGGTAAGCCAAAAGGAATTTGTTTTGATCACAGTCCATTTTCTGCATAGTAGCATATGGCATACTAGTGCAAGACCACTGCAAGTAGCAACCGAAAGGAGTCCTGGATCCTCAACAACTGAGTAGCAGTACAGCTTATATGAGCCCAGTTTCTAACAGAACCAAGAGGAGGCTTGATCCACTAAGTGTTAAAGAGCATTTACGCTCTTAATTTTGATGCAAATTCTTCCAGAATTACCCATTTATCCATTCATGGTAGGCAACTCCATGAAACATGTATAGACTCTAAGAGGTACTCTCTCATTTTGTGAGTGTGGGGATAGCTTTGCAATGATGCCTGGCTCTTTCCAAACTAGTATTTCTTGAGCTCCCCCCAAATCAATTGGTCTTTTCATTGGGGGTTATAAAAAGTGCATGCATAAGAATTAAACGTAAGCTAAAACAAAATAAATAAATGTGATTACATAAGAATTAATGTAAAACAAATATAGATTTTTTTCCCCAAAAAATGGAGCCTCTGGATGACCACTGGAGATTAAAACATGGATGGAAGGGAGAGTGAGAAAGAAAAGAGAGAGAAGTAGAGAGCAAGAATGAATCTAATGCTACACGCTTGGTATACAAACAACCACTCAAATTATGAGTAAATTGTTTTCTCAGAAGATTCTCTCACTAAATCATTGAATTTTATGACCTATGGATCCCAGTGAAATCCTCATTTCCCAGCACCTGCCTTCTCGTTAATGAAAGACAGGTAAATAATGGTGCAAGCAAGACAGAGAAAAGAAATAAAAGAATACGAAGAAAATGAGGCAAATGACCTAATTCAAGTCCCAGTATTCATTTGTTCTGTTGCTTCACTTCTCTGTGCCTTGGTTTTTATCTCCTGAAAAATGGAGGTCATGATAATACTTGCTCTACTTGCTTCACAGAGTTGTAGAGAAATGTGGTAATGAGTATGGACCAATCATCTCTAATACTTGAAAGGCTACATAAATATTAGTGACTTGTTGTTAGTTGCTGTTCAGTCAGTTCCACTACGTGGCAACCTTATGTACAACAGAATGAAACATTGCCCAGTCCTGCTCCATCTTCATGATTACTGGTATGTTTGAGTCCATTGTTGCAGCAATTACGTAGTGCCGTCCAACCTAGGAGGCTCTTCTTTCAGCAGTATGCAAGACAATATTTTGTTGTGATCCATAAGGTTTTCACTGACTAATTTTTGGAAGTAGATTGCCACGCCTTCCTTCCTACTCTGTCTTAGTCTGGAAGCTCTGCTGAAACCTGTGCACCAGGGATGGCCCTGCTGGTATTTGAAAAACCAGTGGCATAGCTTCCAGCATTATAGTGACACACAAGCCACCACAGTACGACAGACAGGTGGTGACTTAGGAAAGTTATTTAACCTCTATGAGCCTCCGTTCATTTATACATCAAATAAAGCTCTGATACTGGCCTGCCTACTTCCAAAGTGATCTTGTACAAATCAAGTAAGGTGATGCCAGCACGTTCTTTGAAGTGTAAGGTGCAATCAAGCATAAGGCTGTCAAACCTGTTCAGACAACTGTGTGGAGCAACGGATTATGGTTGACTAAAAATGGTAAAACCTTAGACCCACTCTATGATCTCAGGAAATAAAGCTGGTATGTATGAAAAGTTTTCATCTCTAAGAGAGAAAAGTAGATTAGCAGAAAGTTCCACAGTTCAGAATTTTAGAACATTAACTACCAATACTATTACAAGTGGTTAGGAAACAGTAAATTAAATTTTGTAATGCTTTCCCAAAGGAAGTGGAAATACACTGTCATTACTTAGAGTTTAAATTGGACTGGGAACAGTAGTCCAGCCTGCATTACGGAGACGCAATGTTTCAGTGGTAGCAAAGTGAACTAAATGACACTGCAGATCTCTTCCATATTTAATGTTTGACAGGCAAAATACTTGCATTCATGCAGTAATGTGATATGGAAGTCATCACCACGGGAATGCTCAATCAAAGCTTTAATACTGTTTAATAAGCATCACTCTATGAAAACATATTTTTGCTTTCAAGTGCAACTCATTCAAGTTTGAGGGAATGGCTAAATTGTTGCACTTGGCAAAATCTTGAATGACAGCCTGATCTAAGCAAATGCAATCATTGTATATTTTGGGCTAGATTGAAGGAAAACAGGAAATATGAGGTGGGTGTGAGGATTTGTTGTTGTTAGGTGCCGTCAAGTAGGTTCCAACTCATAGTGACCCTATGTACAGCAGAACAAAACACTGCTCAGTCCTGCGCCATCCTCACAGTCGTTGTTATGCTTGAGCCCATTGTTGCAGCCACTGTGTCAATCCATCTCATTGAGGGTCTTCCTCTTTTTCTCTGACCTTCTACTTTATCAAACATGATGTCTTCTCCAGGGACTGATCCCTCCTGATAAGATGTCGAAAGCATGTGAGACGTAGTCTCTCCATCCTTGCTTCTAAGGAGCATTCTGGTCATACTTCTTGCAAGACAGATTTGTTCATTCTTTTGGCAGTCCATGGTATATTCAATATTTCTTCACCAACACCACAATTCAAATGCATCAGTTCTTCACTCTTCCTTATTTCATCATCCAGCTTTCACATGCATATGAGGTGATTGAAAACATCATGACTTGAGTCAGGTGCACCTTAGTCTTCAAGGTGACATCTTTGCTTTTCAACACTTTAAAGAAGTCTTTTCCAGCAGATTTGCTGAATGCCGTGCATCTTTTGATTTATTGACTGCTGCTTCCGTGGGCATTGATTGTTGATCCAACTAAAATGAAATCCTTCACAACTTCAATCTTTTTCCCATTTATCATGATGTTACTTATTGTTCCAGTTGTGAGCATTTGTGTTTTCTTTATGCTGAGGTGTAATCCATACTGCAGGCTTCAAATCCTCTTCACTTTCAGCAAGCAAGGTTTTGTCATCTGCATACTGCAGGTTGTTAATGAGTCTTCCTCCAATCCTGATGCTAAATTCTTCATATAGTCTAGCTTCTCAGATTATTTGTTCAGCATACAGATTGAATAGGTATGGTGAAAGGATACAACCCTGACACACCTTTCCTGATTTTAAACCATGCAGTATCCCCTTGTTCTGTTCGAACAACTGACTCTTGATCTATATACAGGTTCTTCGTGAGCACAATTAAGTGTTCCGGAATTCCTATTCTTTGTAATGTTATCCATAATTTGTTATGATCCACACAGTCGAATGTCTTTGCATAGTCAATAAAACACAGGTAAATATCTTTCTGGTATTCTCTGCTTTCAGCCATGATCCATCTTACATCAGCAATGATATTCCTGGTACCACATCCTCTTCTGAACCTGGCTTGAATTTCTGGCAGTTTCCTATCGATATACTGCTGTAGCCACTTTTGAATGATCTTCAGTAAAATTCTACTTGAGTGTGATATTAATGATATTGTTTGATAATTTCCACATTCAGTGGGATTACCTTTCTTTGGAATAGGGATAAATACAGATGTCTTCCAGTCGGTTGGCCAGGTATCTGTCTTGCAAAATTCTTAGCATAGACAAGTGAGTACTTCCAGCACTCCATCCATTTGTTGAAATATCTCAATTGGTATTCCATCAATTCCTGGAGCTTTGTTTTTCACCAATGCCTTCAGTGCAGCTTGGACCTCTTCCTGCAGTACCATGGGTTCCTGATCATATGCTACCTCCTGAAATGGCTGAACGTTGACCAATTCTTTTTGGTATAGTGACTCTGTGTATTCCTTCCATCTTCTTTTGGTGCTTCCTGCATCATTTAATATTGTCCCCATAGAATCCTTCAATATTGCAACTCGAATTTTTTCTTCAGTTCTTTCAGCCTGAGAAATGCCAAGCGTGTTCTTCCCTTTGGGTTTTCCATCTCCAGGGCTTTCAACATGCCGTTATAATACTTTACTTTGTCTTCTGGAGCTGCCCTTTGAAATCTTCTGTTCAACTCTTTTGCTTCATCATTTCTTCCTTTCACTTTAGTTACTCTACATTCAAAAGCAAGTTTCAGAGTCTCTTCTAATATTCATTTTGGTCTTTTCTTTCTTTCCTGTCTTTTTAATGACCCCTTGCTTTCTTCATGTATGATGTCCTTGACAAACCGACAGATGCGTGGAGGATTGTGAGGATTTAGGATGCCCAAAAGGAGCCCTGGTGGCACAATGGTTAAGTGCTTGGCTGCTAATCAAAAGGTTGGTTTGAACACACGAGCCGCTCCACGGGAGAAAAGACCTCGCGATTACAGCCTAGGAAACTCTATGGGGCAGTTCTCTGTCATATACGGTTGCAATGAGTCAGAATCAACTCAGTGGCACACAACACCACCAACAACAAAGGCAATGAGGAGTCCCTGGATAGGACAAAATATTAATGTGCTCAGCTGCAAACTGAAATGTTGGAGGTTTGTGTCCACCCAGAGGTGCTTTTGAAGAAAGACCTGGCAATCTACTGCTGAAAAAGCAGCCATTGGGAAACCATGGTGACATGGGGTCACCATGAGTCAGAAATGACTCAACAGCAATTGGTTTTTAAAGGCAACAGCAATCAGATACAGCCTCTTGTTAAGTTGCAAAGAAAGGGTAGAAAGGGGAAGCCATCAATGATTTGAAATAAAGCCTCACACTAACCAAAACATACAGTCATCTGATACGTACCAAAAAGAAGATGGAACTTCAGTTAATGGTAAAGTTGATTTGAGGCGCTAGAGATATGAGACATGGCTTCTAAAAACAGTTGTGTCACCTACAATAAGTTGCTATACCTATCTATGCTTTGGCCCCACTTTGTCTACTTCTAAACCGGTGGTTCTCAGTGGGGAAGGGAAGATGATGCTATTTTGCCAGAGTTATTTGGCTTGTTGCAACTTGCTGGTGGCGGGGGGTGGGGGGTGGGTATGCTACTGGCATCTACTAGAGGCCAAGAACACTTCTGAACATCCTACAATGCACAGGAGAGTCCTCCACCATAAAGAATTATCAAGTCCAAAATGCCAGTAGTTCCAAGGTTGAGAAACCTTGTTTTAAACTGACTATCCAAAAGGATATTATAGGGTAAATAAGGAACCCAGTTGCTCTCAGCATAAAGTAAATGGAAAAAAAAAATCAATATTTTATTAACATTATTATTGTTTAAGCTTCTTTTCCACCCGATTTTTCTTTTAATTCTAAAGTACTTGGCAGAAAAATAAGATTCATTTCTATAAGAGGCTTAGTGCATTCCTTTTCAGAAGATTTCTTCTTCAATTAATTAGCATTTAGCTGCTTTCTTATAATCAATGCCAACAATGATCCATCTCCCTAAACTTTACAAGAGAAGTTACAAAACTCAATGAGAATATTCAATTTTTCTGATAAAGTGTTTGCAGGACATAGATTTAGGAGGCTCTTCTCCCTCAGGGATGTTATTTATAAACATTTCTTGGAAGTCCGAAATAAAATTAAAAACACACACACAATTCTGGAGGCTACATACGCTATTGATGCTGAAAATAGAATGCTAACGCTGGGAAGTCCTCACTGACTGTGCTGATGGAGATGAGGTAGCTAAGAGCCAAGGCCACCCAGTGCATCACATATAATAAAACCTAGGTCTCCGGATGCCTAGTTTCTAAACTGATTCCAGTTCATCACAAACGTAAAACGGCCTACATGGCTAATAAATCATTCTAAAACAAGAATTAAATTTGTATTCCCTAAAACTTAGAATGATAGTATACGAACAAAGTCGGAATCAAAGCACATTTTTACAAGCATTGCTTTGCTTCTTGTAACTGACATTTATCTGATTTGCCACATAGAATTAAAAAGAAAATTGAAGAGTCATTTATTAGTAATTATGTAGGTGTATACGTGTATGACAATTCTAAAAAGTTAATTTTATAATCTTTGTTGGCATTTATGAAAAATAAGTGAAAAAAAGCAATAGCTTAAGATGCAGTTCACAGATTTTCTATCATAGCTAATTGTTTTGCAAACTGTTGGTTTGAATTATTGCATTTGCTACATATAAAAATGGAAGGTTTCTAAAATAAAATGAAATATTCAGATGGCAAGCAGAGAGCTATAATACGGCATTCTTAGAAGAATTATGGGTTTGTTTTTTTTAAAGTTTTGCCATTGTAAACATGACCTAAATAAATAAATACAACTGAATAAGAACAATTTTTTTAAAATATATACACAGGTTTCTCTCTTTACCGAAATTGAAGCATAGAGTATCAGAAACAGCAGAGAAATAGAAGCCATGACACCTGCATTCTTCTCCTCACTTTGACACTTTCTGAGATGTGCAGTAAATTATTCAAACTCAGATTCTTCATTCACATAATTGTCTATAGAAGGCATTGGATTTAGAGATGTAGGAAATCCCTCCTAGTTCTAAATTTTTATGGTTTTATGAAACTCTGAGCTCAAAATCTTTTGATCTGCATATAGAATATACAACTATAATTTTCGTTTCTTTATTTGAGTTGGGACAATTTATGGTGTAACAGAAAAACCAACTCAAAGTAGCTTAAGCAAATAAAGGGGATTTATTGGCTTGTCTTCCATAAACTCTCATTCTTCATGCAGGTCTTACTCCAGGGACTCAAAGGGCATCCTCGGTGCTTGGTTTCTCTCCATCTCTCAGCTCTGCTTTATGCACAGATTTAAGTGGTCTGAATGTCACGTCCCCTCCTGGAACCAGAGTCAAGGTAATACCATGGGAAGCACAGGGAGCGACAATGGGAAAAGGTTAGTTTCCTCCAAGAAATTTGGGGTACTCTTTCCAGAGCTGATATAAATGTACATAGGTAGAAAAATGTATGTCCATCACATATGAAAAAAAAAGAGAATTGCTTTTGTTTATAGATCCTGTTGAGCCTTTTGGAAAACCTAGGCAGATACTAAGAATAAGGGAAGATGGAGAAAAAGACATAATTTAAAAAAAGTATGTGTGTCATGTGTTGAATTAAAAGGAAATACAAACTCTATTCTAAAAGGTTGTGGAAAACAAATTGAAAAAGCATGGTGACAATATTTTGTTTAAACTCCACCTCTTCCCTGAAGCCTATACTGAATTCCCGAGGTTAATCTGCATCCTCTGAATTATTCTGACTTTTACAGTCTTTAGCACTCATTTAGCATTTAGTGCATACACAGCCTGGTATTGTCAGTTACCTTGCAATATGTGCTTTTCTTATTCCCAGTCCTAGGATAAGACCTTAGAAGGTCTTAGAAGTGATTTATACAGTCTCAATACTTATTATACTTCCAGTGGTGTTGTCTAGTCTTTGGTTCTAGGAGCGGACATGCATGCCACTGAAATCTGCACATTAATCTAGAAAGTAGCAGACTTTTGCTAAGACAGTGGAGAAAAAGAGAGTTAGGCTCATCCTTTTTTGTTGGAATTTGAAACTGTGAAAGGTGTGCTTAGAGCTCCATGGAAGCCACAATGCATATTATGCGAAGTAAACTAACATAGCATAGAGCAGAATTGAGAAATGGAGAGAAGCCAAGTACTACGATGTCATCTGAGTGCCAGAGCAAGACTTGCGTGAAGATCAAGAATTTACGGAAAATAAGCCAATAAATCCCCTTTATTTGCTTAAGCTACGGTGAGTTAGCTTTTCTGTCAAAACATAAATTGTCCTAACTGAAATAAAGATATGAAAACTATAAAGTGCTCTATCATATATGCATATCATCAGACTCTGAGTTCAAGGAACACTATGGCACGTATAACTTATATGAGGTGTCTTGCATTTAATAGGCCCTCAGTTAAATATGTATTGATTGATACAAAGTAACAGAATTAAAATACTTTTGTAGCTTGTGAGCCGCCATCTAAGATACTCAACTGATCCCACCCCATCTGGAGCAAGGGAGAATGAAGAAAACCAAAGACACAAAGGAAAGATTAGTCCAAAGGACTAATGGACCACAACTACCACAGCCTCCACCAGACTGAGTCCAGCACAACTAGGTGGTACCCGGCTACCACCACTGACTGCTTTGACGGGATCACAATAGAGGGTCCCTGACAGAGCTGGAAAATAATGTAGAACAAAATTCTAACTCACAAAAAAGGACCAGACTTACTGGTCTGGCAGAGACTGGAGAAACCCCAAGAGTATGGCCCTCGGATACCCTTATAGCTCAGTAATGCAGTCATTCTGGAGATTCACCCTTCAGCCAAAGATTAGACAGGCCCATAAAACATTCACGTGCACAGTTTAGCTAAGTTACCCTGGAAACACTAGAGTACAACTGGCCACAATTTCAGTTTTTCCAGTTTACACGAAAACTATGAAATACGTGAAATTTCCAAAAAAGAAAATACAGCCTATCCTCTTTCATTAGAATATAGGTTTCTAGCAGATAATCGATGTCTTCCATATGTTCTGACTGAATCTGGAAACTGGCTCATTAAACATTATGGATATATATGAATAAAAACAGGTGATAGGGTAAGAGCTTTTTAGGATGAGGAAAGGAGGCAGAAGAAAGAGTTAAGAACAGTTGATACTGTCTTTGATCCTGTCCTTTTGCCCCCTCATTTTATCACTTGTTTGTTTTATTTTACTATGTTATTCTTTATTCCTTGCAGGTAGAAAAGCCCAGAAAAGAACAGGATTAAAATGGCAGGCCTGAAAGAGACCACAGGGTGTTTCTCTCAGGTATCTGCATGAAAAGAAAACAGAGAGAGATGTCTATGGGTATCATCAAATCACATCACCCCTCTGTTCAAAACAGTCAACAGATCTTAGAATAAAACCCAAATGCCTTCCTCCACCCTAGGCCTCCTTTCTTAAGCATCATCACACATTCGTTCCTATTATGTTCCAGCCAGACTGGCCTGCTTTCTTTCCTCAAGATCACGATGCTTGTTTTCATCCCAAGGGATGTTTGGGCGGACTGTCCCCTTTCCCTGCAATGCTCTGCCCTGCCCCATTCCATATTCCCAGGACTTGCTCCTTCTCATTATCAGGTCTCAAAGCAAACATCACCTCTGCAGAGAGGCCTTCTCTGACCACCAGTCTACAGATGCCTATCCACCTGACATGATTTCTGTCACCTAGCATGATTCATTTTCCTCACGGTCCTACGAGAAGCTCTCTTGTTAACTTGTCTCTTTACTTTCTCTCTCTCTACTTTCTAATGTGAAAGCTCTGCAAAAACAGGGGCTAAATGCCTATTTAGTGTGATATTCACAATGTCTAAAAGAGTGTCTGGCACATAGCAATAGGTCTATTATCATTAAATTATTGAATTATTTTGGAGAAAAAATATATATCATAACTAATCAGTGAATCAATCAATCATTAAAACTCATGAGAAGTTGGGGCAAATGTGAGAAGCTTAGAGAGAGGGCTAATGGAGGTTAGACTTGCATCTTATGTGGGCAGAATGAAAATGACATAGAAAATTTTCTGAAATTTACTGAGTTGAAGGAAAACTGAGTATCAACACCTTTCTATGGAGGGCCCAGGTCCTTTTAAAGGGTTTGCTGGCCCAGACAACTGTCACATAAAGCTCTCTCCAAAACTGGAGATTCAAAGGAAAGGATTATTCCATGAGGAATTGACTTGTGCTGGCTCCTTTTCAGGTATTTTACCATTTCATAATCACCTTTACCTGAACGGGATTTAAATGAACTTTGGGAATAATGATCCCAATTACTTGTTAATGTCAGTTGCTATTAACATAACCAAAAGATAATTTAAAGATGTGATATTAATTAGAATCTATTAAATATTACGGTTAGTTTTCCAGTGGCTCAAGTGTTCTTGGAGCTGTTTGACATATTAATGATATTGAATGTCACTTTATTCCTTAATGAGGAGTCTTATAATTTTCTAAACCATAAAAAGTGGAATCAACTAAATAATCAAACAGTAACTGTTATTATTGAAAGGTAATGAGAAGGTCAATAAAAGAGAATGCAGCAAGACTATACGAAAGAGATAAATGAGAGCCTAGGTGCAGCTGGGTTTCACTAGAATTCCAACACTTATCACCTAGTCCCCAAAACACAATAGAGAGGACACAGACGAGGTAAAATCCTACAGATCTGCATTTTTCTATCATTGCTTTAAAATTTGGGAAAATTAAAAAAATTAAGGAAAGGGGATAGAAATGAAGCTGCTGAGGATGAAAGGACAAAACTGATGAGTATTAGGCACAAGGAGGTTTGCAATAAAGAAATTAGTCAAAGGAATCTTAAAGCTTTACATACCATTCTTCCTAAACTGGGAGTAAGAGGTATGTTTGTGAGTACACATGCGCATGTGTGCACATGAGTATACGCGCATGGGCACATTTGAAAGGGGGTTCGTCAATGGTGGCTCCATTATAAACCATAGGTGGGGCTTGACTGCAGGCTGCATTCCAACAATACTTTATTATCGATACTTAAATTTGAATTTCATGTAATTTTCACACGTCACAAAGTATTATTCTTCTTTTGATTTATTCCCAGCCATTTTAAAATGTAGAAAAATATTCTGAGGTTGCAGGCCATACAAAAACAAGCAGATCAGGCCTGCTGGGCATAGTTTGCCTCTAACATAAAACAACGGAGTACCATAATGAACATCTGTAAATTCCAGAGGATCACAAAGAGATAAAGCACCATGGAAGCAGAGAGCAGTAGGGAAAGAATAAGTTCTCATTACTATTGCCACCAAATGGGAAATGCTGACTTTAAACTTGATATTTCCTTCTGTGCCTCCTCAAATATTATTTTAGATTCTTTTCAGAATACATTTATTATTAACATACACAGAGTGTTTCAGAGTGAGATTTCTTCATTAAGGTGATTTCATTTCGAACCTAGGCAAAGAGATACATTTGGCTATTTACTAACTACAAAATTTACAACCCCTCAAAGGTCTATGGCACCTAAAAGAATTAACTACTTTGTTATCCCAAAATGTTCTGACAGCTCAATGTCATGGAAAAAATGCCGAAGATATTTCAAGTGATCACTTTTCCTTTCCAAGGAAGTACATTAAATAGATTGCTATGTAAATTTGGACACATTCTCTGTTCTTCCCCCAAAAGGAAATGCAGACAGTTCATGTTTGGCTCCTGCCTTTGTGACTCTGTGGCTGGGAAATAAAACAAGTAAGGCTCAGATTCTTTGGAGTCAGAGGAACCTTGGTTCTGCTGCTTAGAAGGTATGTGCTTTCCTTGGGCAAAACAGAGTCTTAGTCTTTACAGAAAATTGGACCTTAGTTCCCTAACATCACATCTAAAATGGAAACAGAAATTCCTAATTCCCAGGGGGAAATAAGAGGTTTAAATAAAGCTAAATGAAATAAGAAAGTATATGTAATGTTCATATCACTGGCACAATATGTAGCGTCTGCTATTATTAATCTTCAGATAGTCTCTGTGGTACATGAAGGAATAGGCACAGCCTGAGCCAGCAGCCTAGAAGTTGGTTGAGAAAGGCTCAGTATCCACAATGAAAATTATTCCAGAATTCTTCCAGGGAAAGAAGCGATTCTGTCACATGTATATTGATATAGCGAGACGTAAGAAGGTAAAAAGGAAGTCTTCCTTTTTAATATTGTTACTAGCCCATCTGATGTGAGAAACCAGACGCATGCTCAAAAATTCATTCATCAGAGAGTTCCAATTCTCAAGAGAGCCAATGCAATGCAACTCTTGGGGTCTTTTCTCATATTTCAAAATTAGCGTGGATTGTTCAGCAGGTCAGAAAACAGGAGGAAAGAGAAGTGTGAGGAGACAATAAAAAAGGCGTTTTCTAACTAGTTCTCAAGCATCCATGTTCCAGAATAGGGCACTATCTATTCCAGGACTCTAGGTAATTAAGAAGTTGGGATGTGGCCACTTCTCAGCTATATTTTAAAGGTAATTAACAGGTATGTAACATTTTTGAAATGTCAGGTACAATTTTATCAAAATGGAAATCATGCTTTTAGCAGAAAAACTAATAGGTGTATAAATTTCACTTTAAAGTCCAAATAGAAATATTTGGTGAGTTGTCTAACCTTTTTCAGATGCCATCAGCATTTCAAGAACTGATTTCTTTCAATTTATAATAAAGAAATATTATCTACTACATCACTTTCCAGCCTTTCTGATAGGCATATACTCATGTGAGAAGGAAACAGCAAAACTGGAAATACAGTATCTCATTATAGACTATCCACCGCTTAAACCTCCAGGCTGGCAATATTTAAATAACATGTCATAAAAATCTGTTGGTACGTAATGATGTAATAAATATGAGAACTCCTTTAAGGCTAACTAACTCATTTTCCCAATTGTTAGGTTACTCCTTGCTATGATAGCATCAGCAAGTGAAATTTTAGGCATATTCCTCTGGGCAAAAAAATAGTGATGGGGAAAATATTACTAATTCTAGTACAATGAGAAAACAGTCTCTTAATCATCTAACGTGTTCTTTGTGGGTTAGAATTCTTTCTGCTTATGTCAACGCAACTAAAATATTTTCAAGCATTTTTTAAAGTTCAATCTTTTAAGATGCCCTAGGTGGAACTGTTAAACAAAATTGCCACCATCCCCAAGGTACATTTGGACAATCTGAGATTTCATTCTCTCCATTTAAAAACAAACAAGAAAAAAAGAAAGTCTTCCTCTCAGAAGAAATTTAATATATAACTACTTTATACATGTATATGAATTATGGTGTTGGCGAAGAATATTGAATATATCATGGACTGCCAGAAGAATGAACAAATCCGTCTTGGAAGAAGTACATCCAGAATGCTCTTTAGAAGCGAGGATGGCGAGACTTAGTCTCACATATTTTGATTTATTTATGTTACTTCCCTATCTGGGTTGATATCTGGTTGCTCTGTCCTGTGTTCTAGTCTTGGGTTGTTATCTGATATTACTGATTTTTTAACCGGAGGACTCCCTTTAGTATTTCTTGTAATTTTGTTTGGTTTTTGCAAATTCCCTAAATTTCTGTTTATCTGGAAATGCCCTAATTTTACCATCATATTTGAGAGACAGTTTTGTTGGATATATAATCCTTGGCTGGCAAATTTTTTCCTTCAAGCCTTTATATATGTCATCCCAATGCCTTCTTGCCTGCATGGTTTCTGCTGAGTAGTCCAAGCTTATTCTTATTGACTCTCCTTTGTAGATGACTTTTTGTTTCTCCCTAGCCACTCTTAAAATTCTCTCCTTATCTTCAGTTTTGGCGAGTTTGATTATAATACGTCATGATGACTTTCTTTTGGGATCCACCTTATGTAGGGTTCGATGAGCATCTTGGATATATATCTTGTCATCTTTCACGATATCAGGGAAGTTTTCTGCAAAAAATCTTCAGCAATTCTCTCTGTATTTTCTGTTATCTCCCCCTGTTCTGGTACGCCAATCACTTGTAGGTTATTCCTCTTGATAGAGTCCCAGATAATTCCTAGGGTTTCTTCATTTTTTTAAAATCCTTTTATCTGATTTTTTCTCAGATAAGTTGGTGTCAAGTGCTTCATCTTCAATCTCACTAATTCTGACTTCCATTGCCTCAATTCTGCTCCTATGACTTTCCCCTGAGTTGTCTAATTCTGAAATTTTATTGTTAATCTTCTGGATTTCTGATTGCTGTCTCGTCTCACATATTTTGGACGTGTTACCAGGAGGGACCAGTTCCTGGAGAAGGACACCATGCTTGGTAAAATAGAGGGTCAGCGACAAAGAAGACCCTCAAGGAGATGGATTGACACAGTGACTGCAACAATGGGCTTAAGCATAAAAGCGATTACGAGGGTGGCGCAGGACCAGGCGGTGTTTCATTCTATTATACTTAGGATTGCTATGAGTAGGAACTGACTCGACAGCACCTAACAACAACATATGTATATACATACATATACATATATATATATATACACACATACATATATATATGTGAAATGTTTTTTATATGTAGATATAAATACATTGAAAATTTAGACATCAGAAAGCAAAAGTTATCTTCATTAGTTGGAGAGTGATTTCGGGAAATAATATTGGGTTCTGGAAAAATCAATGCTGAAGAAAATAATTATATACAACACACGTACATCCAAATAAATTAATTTTGAAAAAAAATTTATATACACATACTACCATACACAGAATATGATGGGTGTTTACAGGTTTGTTTATCAGACCCTGGAAAAAGACGTCAAATAAGTGTATTCAGGACAAATGGCAGGAAGTAGCACCTTACAAGGTTGATAGACTGGAATTACAATACTTCAGATGATTGTAGGCTTTAAAAATGACCATGAGCTTCTCTATGAATTTTAATATGGTTAGGAATTAAAACATATTAAATTTTTTTTAGAAGTTGCATTCACAGTGAGTAAAAAGACATTGTTCTGAGACACCTGTTCGAAGCAGAAATCAAGCTCTTATGAACAAGCACTGTGAGTAATAAATAAAAGTTGCACAAGAGAACTGGCATGTGTAAACTCTGCTAACATATCATGGATCTTTGCTCAAATCATAAGCATTGCTACACTTGCTCAGGCCAATGACTGATTCAAAATCACTGTTTTTATCTCTACAAACATTTAGGCCATATCCCACTGTGAGGTTTCAGATCACGGTTTTGACAGCCATTCCAAGGAACTAGACCTTCTAAAATTGAAAAATGTACAAACAATTTTTTTTTTTCAGAGATGCATGAAACTAGCTCTGCTCTTTATGTCTTCCAGGATGAGGTCTTACTGATAATTTGTTTTAAGAACCAGAACTCAGTGTTTTTAAACATTCCCTTAAACAGAAGCACATATATTCTTAATGTAAAATCTTCCAGAATGTAAGCCCTGTGTATCAAAGAGAAGTGACCTAGCAAGAATTGAACTTTCCAGATCCGGTGATATTTTTCACAGTGAGTGCCACCAACAATTATACTGAGAAATGATGCATCTGCTCCTGTTCGTATGGCCATTCTACTTAGGTAAGACTTTGGAAATTTTAGTCAAGAACTTATCTCAGTCTTATAATGTATGTGTGTTTTTATTCCTTCAATCTATCACCTACCAAAATCCCTACAAGTGGCATCAGAAATGAAATCTGAAATGCCTGCAGCATCCATCAAAAAAAAAAAAAAAGTAGTTGATTACATTTCATATTGGTGGTAAGAATGGGAAGATTCTAGCTTAAGATTTCTAATTCTCATCAGTAGCACAAGTTTATCACACTCAGAAGATAAAACTGCACTAAAGTAATAGAAGAAATTGTTCAGAAACAGCCAAAAATATTCCACCTAAGGTGCAAAAAGTCCTATGAAAAAAAAGAAACCCCGAACTAACAAATAGCTGTGTCCTGATATCAGACCTTAAACCCTGTATTCCTGAGAGATAAAATGTAGGAGATAGGAACTTAAGATAGGGCAATTGCATTAAATTAATGATTACATTAGCTAAAGAAGAAAAAGTACAAAGGACAAAGAAAAACATCCAAGAAATTCATCAAGATTTATGCTTCAAGCAATGTAGTGATATCTGAGAATATCAAGATACGAGGATACTGATAAAACTGTTATTATTATGTTGGAACATTTTAAGAATTCTATTCCTTTTCACCATGCTTATTCAATCTGTTTGCTGAACAAATAATCCAAGAAGCTGGACTATATGAAGAAGAATATAGCATCAGGATTAGACGAAGACACATTGACAAACGGTAATACGCAGATAACACAAACTTGCTTGCTGAAAGTGAAGAGAACTTGAAGCACTGATGAGATCAAAGACTACATACAGCCTTCAATATGGATTGCACCTCAACATAAAGAAAATAAAAATCCTCATAACTGGACCATAAAGAAACATCATGATAAACGGATAAAATATTGAAGTTGTCAAGGATTTTATTTTACTTGGATCCACAATCAACACCCACGGAAGTAGCAGTCAAGAAATCAGATGATGTATTGCGTTGGGCAAATCTGCTGTGAAAGATCTCTTTAGAATGCTGAAAAGCAAAGATATCACTTTTAGGACTAACGTGCACCTGACCCAAGTCATAGTATTTTCAATTGCCTCATATGCATGTGAAAGCTAGATAATGAATAAGGAAGACAGAAGAAGAATTG
The DNA here is from genome assembly GCF_000243295.1 of Trichechus manatus latirostris. Taxonomy (NCBI): domain Eukaryota; kingdom Metazoa; phylum Chordata; class Mammalia; order Sirenia; family Trichechidae; genus Trichechus; species Trichechus manatus. The sequence goes on along the minus strand of NW_004444099.1, from coordinate 3,830,434 downwards.
ACACCTTTGAATTATGGTGTTGGTGAAGAATATTCAATACATCATGGTCTTCCAGAAAAATAAACAAATCTGTATTGGAAGAAGTACAGTAAGAATGCTCCTTAGAAGCAAGGACAGTGAGACTTTGTCTCACTTACGTTGGTGACATGTTATTAGGAGGGACCAGTCCCTCGAGAAGGACATCATGGTTGGTAAAGTGGAGGGTCGGGGAAAAAGAGGAAGACCCTCAACAAGAGGGACTGAAATAGTGGCTGCAACAATGGACTCAAGAATAGCAAGGATTATGGGGATGGCGCAGGACCAGGCAGTGACTCATTCTGTTGTATGTGGGGTTGCTATGAGTCGGATCTGACTCAATGGCACTTAAGAACAACAACAACATCTATTTTCAATTAAAAAAAATTAAACTGACTGGCCTGAGTATCAGAAGAATATATACTCCATATATATTCTTATATATATTATTCATACATACACATATTCGTATGTGTGTATCTGTGTACATACGCACGAACATACACATACCCTGGCCCATCTATACTTCATGCTAGTAGTTCTAAGATTAATAAATAAAACTGAGACCTGCTCTTCCCTTTTAATCATGTGGACCCTGGGTGGCACAGTGGTTAAGAGCTCAGCTACTAACCAAAAAGCTGACAGTTCAAATCCACCAGCTGCTCGTTAGAAACCCTATGGGGCAGTAATATTTGTCCTATAGGGTCACTATGCATCAGAACTGACTCAACAGCAATGGGTTTGGTTTTTTTGTTTTGTTTTTTTTTTTTTTTGTACTTTGAATCAGGCCCTATTCAAACAGTTTTACATAGGTTCATTTAATCATACCAACAACCTTTGAAGTAGGTAATTTTATTATTCTTATTTTACAGATTAAAAAAGCTGAGGCACAAAGAGGATTAGTAACTTGGCCAGGGTTATACAGCTAGTAGCTGGAATTTGAACACTGGTAGTCTGACTCCAGAGCCTCTGTCTTTAACACCATACTTGGTCTCTCAATGAAAGCAGATGATGCAAGAAACAGTAGGAATTTATCAAGTCAGAAATAAAAGTGTATAAGGAAGGGTTTGATGGCAGAGAAAATTGAACTTATTCCAAATATTAGTCTCAAGTTTAGAAATCAAATTTAAAAGCAGGGGATATATTCAGAAGATATCAGAAGGATTAAAGCCGTTTGTAGATGGCTATTCCTTCACTCAGCAAATAAGAATCTCAGGTCTTAATCCAATAGATGTTACTCTGTTGTGGCCTTAATGAAAATCCAACTGAGTCATGAGGCAAAGATACTCCAAAAACCATTTGAAAACACCAGCCCCTCTTCTAAACCACTTTGAACAACACAGTGGAAATCTAACCAAGATTATAGGCTTGATTTGGTGTCAGCATGGAGGAATATTCCAGGCTACCTCTATTCTAAATTCTCATTAAATGAAGACACATATCTTAGTTGTCTACAATGGAAACTATTTCCTACAGCAATGCTAGAGAAGCAGCAGTGAGTGCAAACATTGAATTAGCTAAGTTGTCAGGCTGGCCTGCAGGTCATCATGCCAGAAGCAAGTTAGAAAACATTGGAGAGTAACACACATGCTATCATGAGACTGGGCAACTTCAGGCCTAGAAATAATGAGTAATGCCTCTTGTACAACATTCAGAAAACTACCAATTTTAAGCTAAACAGTCTATGAAATGACTTGCAAAATCATATTGAAGAACTATGAAAAAAAAGAAATACTACACAGAAAAAGTCCTAGAATATGTTATTTTAAATTCAAGATAAAAATTGTACCTCAGATTAAATGTTCAAATGATAAGGAAGTCGTCAGGGAATATGAATCCATAGTTTTTTGTTGTTGATGTTTGTATTGTAAGGAGTATGGCTTTGTTTTATTTTAAATACATGGAGCACATTTCTACTCTGACCCACATGGGGTCACCAATAGTCGAATGACTCTACAGCAGCTGGTTAAGGTATTCTCAATGGAGTTTAACAGTGAAAATATATGTCCTGGACTTTCTGGCGAAGAATAGTGAATATATGATGGACTGCTAGAAGAACTAACAAATCTGTCTTGGAATAAGTACAGCTAGAAAGCTCCTTAGAAGCAAGGATGGCAAGACTTCATCTGGCATTCTTTGGATGTGATGTCAGGAGAGGCCAGTTCCCGGAGAAGGACACCATGCTTCATAAGGTAGAGAGTCAGCAAAAAATAGGAAGACCCTCAGAGAGATGTACAGACACAGTGGCTGCAACAATGGGCTCAAATATAGCAACAACAGTGAAGATGACACAAGACCAGGCAGTGTTTTGTTCTGTTGCACATAGGGTCATTATGAGTTAGAATTGACTCAACGACACCTGTGTTAAGGTTGTGCGTCAACTTGTTTGGGCCGTGATTCTCAGTGGTTTGGCAGTTATGATGTAGTTTGGCAGTTGAATGATGATGTGATCACCTCCATGATGAGATTTGATATAAAGTGATCATCTCCACGATGGGATCTGCTGTGAGTAACCAATCAGTTGAAAAGGGAGTTTACTTGGGGGTGTGGCCTTCATCCAATATAGGTAGACTTTGTGGCAAGGCTTGTGGGCTTTTGCTCACACTAGATCCTGCAGCTGGCTCCTAATCATCTGACCTCCAGTTCTTGGGATTTGTGCTAGCAGCTTACCTGCTGTCTTGCCTGCTGATCTTGGGATACATCGGTCTTCACAGCCTGTGAGCCAGAGCCCTGCTGAATGACTTGCCTATCTTGGGTTCGTCAGCCCCTGCAGCTACATGAATCAGGAGAAGCCTCCAGCCTGACCTAAGTTCTAGCCTCTGCAACTGCGTGAGCCGTGTCCTTAATATAAATCTCTCTCTATGTATATATTTATATGCTTTACTGGTTTTGCTTCCCTAGAGAACACAGCTTAAGACGACACCTAACAACAACAACAGTCTTTCTAACTTGCTCAACTTGCAAGAGGCATCTTGCACTTTTGTGCCTTGAAAAATGAACATTAGGATTTAGGAATATTATTTACCTAATTCTATCCCTGAGATCTAGAATACATCAGTTTGTTCTAGAGCAGAAGCCATTTATACCTCAGGCCTGAAGAAAGTAATACAATGCCCTTAGCTGCACATGAAGTAATTAATAGAATTCTTCACTTCGTTACTTTTCTTTTTTCTTCTCTTTTTCACACTTTCCTCCTGTTTTTTTAACAATTTTATGGAGGTATAATTGGTATAAGAGAAACTTCTCATATTTAAAGTATACTATTGTTAAGTTTTGAAATATGTTTTAGTGTGAGATATAGATTGAAGTTCATTTTTTTTTATATCAGTAACTAATTGTTCCAGCATCATTTGTTGAAATGATTATCCTCTGTCCAATGAATTACCTTTACATTTTTATTGAAAATCAGTTGTCTACATATATGTAGATATTTCCAGACTTGATTTTCTTCCATTGATCTATTTGTTTAACTTTCCTCCAACACTGGGAACTGTCTTGATAGCTTTATAATGCCTTAACATCAGATCATGTTAGTGCTCCAATTTTGTTCTTTTTCAAAGTTGTTTTGACTGTTATAGGTCTTTTGCATTCCCATACTAATTTCAGAATCAGTTTTTCAATTTTTACAAAATGACTGATGAAATTTATATTGAGATTATGTTGAATCCATAGACCAATCTGGGGAGAACTAACATTTTAACACCATTCTTCTGACCAATGAATATGGTATATATCTCCATTTATTTAGGTAGTCTTTAAATTCAGCAATGTTTCATAGTTTTACATGTAAAAATCTTGTTCATTTTTTGTCAGATGTATATTTCATACTTTTGAAGTTACTGTAAATGGTTTTGTTGTTTTAATTTCAATTTCTGATTTTTTTTTTATAGTATATAGAAATACAATTGATTTTTGTATATTGGTCTGTATCCAGCAACCTTACCAAACTCAGTCTTTAGTTCTATTATGTAGTATTAGTAAATTCCATCATATTTTCTACATAGATGATTATGTTATCTGCAAAGTTTTACTTCTTCTTTTCCAATTGGGATGCCTTTTACTTCTTTTTCTTGCCTTATTGCACTGACTAGAACCTCTGGTATAATGCTGGATAGAAATGGTAAGAGTAGGCATCCTTGCCTTGTTCATGATCTTAGAAGGAAAGCATCCAGTCTTTCAGCATTAAATATATTTGATGTAGGATTTTCATAGATGCCATTTACCAAGTTGAATAAGTTGCTTTTCATTCCTAGTTTATGTTTTTTATCAAGAATGGATGTTGAATTTGGTCTTTTTTATTTTTATTTTTTGGTCTATTGAAATGATCTTATGGTTTTTCTTTCTTAGTTTGTTAATATGATGGCTTATATTCATGGTTTTTTAAAATATTAATCAACCTTGCAGTCTAAGGATAAATCCTATTTGGTTATAATGTATTAGCTTTTTTATGTATTGTTGGATTAGCTTTGCTCACAGTTTTTATGAATTTTTGCATTCATGTTCATGAGAGATTGGTCCATAGTTTTCTGCTTTTTTTTTTTTTTTTTTTAATAATATCTTTGTCTGATTTTAGTAGCAGGATAATGCTGACCTCAAAAAAGGAGTTGGGAAATATTTCATCCTCTTCCATTTTCTGGAAGTTTATGTAGAATTGGTACTATTTATTACTTAAATGTTTTGTAGAATTCACCAATGAAGCTGCTTGGGCCTGGAGTTTCCTTTGTGGAAAAGTTTTTAACTGCAAATTCAGTTTCTTTAATAGATATAGGAACAATCAAGTTACCTATTTCTTCTTGAGTGAGCTTCAGTAGTTTGTGTCTTTCCATGACTTGATCCATTTCATCTCAGTCATCAGATTTATTGATATAAGCTGTTCATAATATCGCCTTATTATCCTTTTAAAATCTGTGGAATTTGTAGTACTATTTCTCATTTCTGACAGTGGTAATTTGCATTTGTGTTCTCTCTCTTTTTCTTTCTCTTTGTCCTGGTAAGTCTGGCTAAAGGCCAGCTCTTGGTATCATTGATATTCTTTATTGTTTTTCTGTTTCATATTTCACTGATTTCTATTCTTACACTTACTATTTCCTTTCTTCTGCTTAATTTGTGTTTAATTTGCTATCCCTTTCCTACTTTCTTAAGGTGGAAGATTAGGGCATTTATTTGAGATATTCCCACTTTTCTAATACAGTGATATAAATTTCCAAGTATTACTTAGTGTTTGATATGTTGTGCTTTCCTTTTCATTCATTACCAAATACTTCATAATTCCTCTTTTTCTTTGTTCTTTGACTCATGAGTTATTTAAGACCATGTTATTTAGTTTTGAAATAATTAGAGATTTTTCTAGAGAAATTTCTGTATTAATTTCTAACTTTATTCCATTTTGTTCAGAAAATATAGTCTGTATGACATTGTGAAGAAGTTCATGAAGCCTTTTTGACCAGGACTAAATGATTGACTTAAACTCAGTTTTTGCTAAATTAAAATGATCTTTTCACATGCCTGCCCGAGACTTTTTATTTGTCTAGGTGCTCTCAGCAGAGTCAACCCAGACTTTTCACAGGCACCTGCTATGTGGCTCCTTAATTGCTAATAGTCATGGGAACTGAGGGAGTGTTTCTCTGTGGTCAAGCCAGGATATGAAAGAAATATAATCTAAGGAAGGGCATCTTGACACAGGTGCCTTTTTCTGTAAACTGGGCCTAAGAAATGTTTCTTTATGACAAGGATGTAATTTTAAAAAAATGTTTTTAAAGGGTCCCAGAGCTACCCTTCTCTAAAGTTTCCCAGACAACTTAAAAGGGTTTTGTTTTAACAAGTTGTTTCTGGGAAATAAGGTCCTTGTACTGAATGGTTATCACAAACCCCTGAGATATCAACCAGTGATATTTTTATGACCCCTCCTGAAGGATATGTGACTATGATTGAAAACTCTGTAATTAGTCCCTGAAATCAATCACTGTAAGCCTCTGTACCCAATTATCCAATAGAAGCTCATTCCCCACCTTCTAACCCATCCTTCTTGTTACCTCAACCAAAGACTAACCAATTAAATGACTGTATTATAATTTATTTATTCCTTGGACTATATATATCTGTTCCTGTTAGAGTTTCTCTCGCTGGAGTGATCAGTTTTCACTTCTATGAACTCGTGTCTCTTTGTATTCGAATGTACCTCTTTCTTTCTTTCTGTTTTTTTACTGACTAAATCCTCCTAAGCTTATTTCAAGGACTGGGTGGTTTTGTTCTCTACAACATGAATCCTTTTAAATTTATTTAAACTTGTTTTATGGCCCAAAATATGATCCAAATTGGTAAATATTCCATGTGCACTTCAAAATAATTTGTACTCTACTATTTAGGGTAAACTGTTCTATAAATGGAGCCCTGGTGATGCAGTGGTTAACAGCTCAGCGGCTAACCAAAAGGTCAGCAGTTCGAATCCACTAGCCGCTCCTTGACAACCCTATGGGGCAATTCTACTCTGTCCTACAGGGTCACTATGAGTCAGAATCTACTAGAGGGCAACAGGTTTGGTTTGGTTTTTGGTTCTATAATTGTTAGTTGGATCAAGATGGATTACAATGTCATTAATATCTTCTATAACTTTATTGATTTTTACATCCTTATGTTCTGTCAACTATTGAGAGTGGGGTATTGAAATCTCAGAAAATAATTTTCGATTTATTATTCCATCTTGTTTTGATACAGAAATTTCCTTTCTTTTTAAAATTATTTTGCCCTTTCAGTATATTTGTATTTTTATTTTCTCTTATGTTTTTCTTTGCTACCTTTTAAGGATACCAGTAGTACTAAATAGCACCCAGGGTTACACTGGTTTTTGTTCTAAGCTTAATTCCTTAATTTCTAGGTCAACTAGGTATTTCCAGCTTCAATTTAACATGTTTAGAACAAAACCCCTCATTCTTCTCCATAAAATGTGTACCGTTTCTAATTAAAAGTAATACAATTCTCCTAGACATGAATATTTTCAAGCCACAAAGTCATCTTTGACTTCCATTATAGACAATACATCTTCTCAGATAAATTTTTATTGAATTAGTCTATTGAGCTCCCTCTGTTATGTTCTCATGCATGACCTAGCTCATGTTGTGACACACTTAAACTATTGTGGTAAGCCTCTTCAGCACCTAGAATAATATTCTGCACTCTGGTTCTAAATTAGTTATCCTTTCTTGTTTTCTCTCTTTACTCTCTCTCTCCCTTCTCTTTGCTTCCTTCTTCCTTTTCTCCCTTCCTCTCTTTCAACAAATATTTACTATCTCTTGAATTTTCTACTTCAGTCTAATGCATCTACTCATTGTCCTTTCCCAGAATATAGCTCATGCTTTCTTACTGGGACCATGTGATTCCCACCTTTGTCCCTATGTAAGCCCTTGCAAAGCCCATTTTCAACTCACCTTCTGAACGAAGTTTTTCTGATTTCAGAGACAGAAGTTTCTCTTATGAGCATCTTATTGGCTGTGTACACAAACACATTCAGCCTGAGCAGCAATGGGTTAAAAAGTGGATTAAAAGATTTAGAGGCCATTGCTGCTAATTAGCTATGTGAGAATGGCTAATAATATAATTTTTAAAGTGAAAGAAATGGGAAGGGAAAAGTCAGTTTCCCTTTTAGGGGAATTGTCTTCCTGATAGCACTGGCAGAAAGATAATCCTTTCCCCTAAAATGACAATGTAGAATTATGAAGCATAAAAAAAGAGCCCTTCCTACTGTGCAAAGTTCATATGAAAAGTGGTAGTTCACCAAAGCATAAATAAAAGACAAAGTGCAGTTTGTATGTAGATGTCCACACAAAAAGGAAGATTCAAGGCGACATAGTGAGAGAGTTGTCCAGTAGAATCAAGTGTGAAATTTACAGTTTTTATACCCCACGCCTGCTAGTATAAAAACACTAGTGAAAAAGAAAAAGACATTGCAAAAGATTATAATGGATACTGTGACAGAATTAGCAGAGAAGACAACAGACACATAGGAAGATAACAAAAGGAGATATCAATTCTAAAAAGACTAGAGGAGAATGTTTAACATATAGAAAGAGATAGATACTGGATTATACATGCCTATTTTAAATCTGGAAACCCTTGTGGCTAGTGGTTAAGAGTTACGGCAGTTTAACAGACACATGAGGAAATGCTCGTGATCACTAGCCATTAGAGAAATGCAAATTAAAACCACAATGAGATACCATCTCACCCCAGCATTACTGGCACGAATCAAAAACACTGGAACTAACAAATGTTAGAGGGGTTG
>NW_004444099.1:3808864-3820702 GCF_000243295.1 Trichechus manatus latirostris | reverse complement strand
GTTAGAGGGTTGATATGTTGTGGGGTTGTTAACCAATGTCATAAAACAACATGTGTACTACTGTTTCATGAGAAACCATTTGTTCTGTAAGCCTTTACCTGAAGTACAATAAAAAAAAAAAAAAACAGTACCCTAGGAAAAAAAAAAAAAAGAGCTACGGCAGTTCAAATCCACCATGCACTCCTTGGAAACCCTATGGGGCAGTTCTACTCTGTCCTGTAGGGTTGCTGTGAGTTGGAACCAACTCAACGGTGATGGGTTGGGCTTTTTTTGTTTGTTTGTTTGTTTATGTTAAATATATAGGTCCCTCAGTGCAGCAAATGGTTTGTACTCAGCTACTAAGTGAAAGGTTTACAGTTCAAATCCACCCAATGGAACCTTGGAAGAAAACCTGGCAATCTACCTCTGTAAGATTATAGCCACTGAAACAACTATGGAATGTAGTTCTACTCTGAAACGTGTGTGGTAGCCATGAGTCAGAGTAGACTGTACAGCAATGGAGGGGAGGGTGGAATTTAAATATATAATAATGCTTATTTAAATAATATTATAAATAATAAGCCATTCTTGAAAAAAAAATTCTTCTTTATTTTAAATTCCCAGTTTTGAAGGTTTTGCTCGTACCAGTAAAAAAATTTTCAGTTAAGCTATTTGATCATCTTATTCACGTCTAGTAAGGCTAGATTCATATTAAGTCTGCATGCACTTTATATACAAAGTATGGAGAAAGAGTAGCTTACAACATTAATATCTAAACAAGGATAGCCACAGTGTTTTTTTGGGTATGATCACTTTTATCATTTTATATAATGATTAAATTTTAATGTTTTATGTATTATCTTCCCAACTATATCTTAAACTCTATGAGGCCAGGGCTCTCTTATATTCTGTGTAGCATGTACAGTATCTAGCATGGTAGAACCAAAATAGAGATTTTCTTATTTATTCCATAGTTGCTAATCTTACTTTTTGGAATCCATCAATGTCTTTCCCATTGATTCCAGCCCTTTGGAAGTGCCAAGCATCCTTAAGATTATATCTTTGGATTGAAGACTATAATAGAAATGTTTCCATTAACAGACAAGTAACTAACTCAAAGTACTAATCCCTTGAAGGAAAAGTACATGGATGATAGAGAACTGATAAGATGTAGAAGAGTGGCTTACCTACTTCAAAAATATACTTCATGTGTCAGTTGGTGTTAACTAACTAAGCAACTGCTATGGATGTAGACAATCACTGTAGACAACAGTATCCCAGTCTTCATACTGTACCTCCTTAGAAAAAAATACACATAAGCTGATCTGACTTGCAGTTCAATCTTCTCAAAATGTTATCATTACAGATTTACTTCAGGCAGAATGTTCTAGCGTATTCACTCTTAATTTGTTAGGAATCGTAATCAATTAGTTTTCTGTTTGTTATGATGTTATAATGTCACTCAGTCTGGGGTATTGGTAGGTTCTGTTTTCTGAATAACTATAAGAGGGAGAAAGAAGTAAAATTCCCATTGGATTATTGGATTCCCATTGATTGTTGCCATTAATTGGAAAACACACTGAATGATAATATTGAGCAACTACTCAAGGCAAGATCCTGTTCTAGGTGGCACAGTATCCAAGACCTAAAACTGAGAAATCTTCCAAGGTGACCATCATACAGAGGCCAGGGGGCTGTTAAGAAATTCCAGGAAAGATAAAGGTCTTTGAGTATCACTGAATTTTTGAGTTAAAAGGGATCTAAAAGTTTATCATGCTTACTGCCCAAGCAATGTAGAAATCCCTTTTAAAGCTTCCCAGACTAGTGCTATTCTCTGCCTCCTAAATCAGGGAATTCATCACTTTCATGGAAATGGATTCCATTCATGAAGATTTGCTCTATCAGCTATTGAGAGTGCAGCGTTGAAATCTCAGAATATAATTATGGATTTATTATTCCAACTTGTTTTGATACAGCAGTTTCCTTCCATTTAAAAATTATTTTGCCCTCTCACTCTATTTGTATTTTTACTTTTTCTTTGCTATTGTGTGTGTGTGTGTGTGTGTGTGTGTGTGTGTGTGTTTGAGATGGGATAATACTTTTGAAACACCAACCATTGTGTTTTTGTTTTTTTTTTCTTTTCCTTTTTCTACCTCTGGTATTTCCTTTCTACCCCAACTCCTATTAGCTTTGATTCTATACTTATCATCTCAGGGAAGTGGTGTATAATACAAAGCAGTGTTTTTAAGTGTCAGAAGTCAGGAAGAATCTAGCATATCTCCCTGGTCTCGTTTCCCCCAAATCAAACCCAAGAGGATAATCAACAGTGGCAGAGACCTTATACAGACTTGAGGAAACCTAGAACATAGGAAAATCACAAAATCTCACGGTATAATGGCTGGGTTCTATGTCTTCTCAGGTGGACTATGACAGCCCACAGAAGAGCCTGTGCCTCAACGTGGCACAGAAACTTGATTCTCATGCATTCAAAAGGGGCCTTGACATAGATGGCTTGTAAACAGCTTGCATGAGATGATGACTAGATGGGATAATGAGATCAGCAAATGTCAGACAAAATGGAAGATCATATATCCTCATCCCTTAGTACATCTCCAAAATTAGTTGGAACCCTGAGGAAAAGGTGAAATACCCTAAAAAAGGCTGAGATTTAGTTTTTGTCTTTCAGGATAAAGATATAAATTATTTATAGGGAAAAAGTTATGTTTCAGAATACTAGAACTAATTATTATACTTATTTGAATAAAATTTGCCTCTTCCTCATAAGTTCTGTACCCTCTTATATTGTCAAAAAAGTGTGACCATATATAAGTTACTATTCGTATTACAAAGAAGAACTACAATTAAATCAACTAGTATATATGTTCTACGTGGGCAATGGACAATCATTTCAATTCCCATTTTAAGCCTTCTTTGTCTGGTAAAATATGACTTCCTATGTGTGTTAAGAAGCAGTCCCTGGGTGGTGCAAATGGTTAACACATTCAGCTGTTAATCAAAATTTGGAGGTTGGAGTGTGCCCAGAGGTGCCTCAGAAGAAAGGCCTGGCATTCTACTTCCAAAAAATCAGCCATTAAAAATCCTGTGGAGCTCAGTTGTACTTTGAGACATGAGACGCCATGACTCAGAGTTGCTCCTACAGCAACTGGTTTGGTTTTGAGTATGTTAAGAGGTTTGAAAAGTTACCAACAACTATGGCTGATTAGGCACCTCACCAAGGTTTTCTGTAATAACCAAATCAAAACCATAGTACTCAAAATTTAGCTCTTCTAGTGACAGATTAAAAAAAAAAAAAAGCACAATAATGATATTTGAAATGCTAATTACTAGCAGTTAAGAAGGAGCCCTGGTGGCACAGTGGTAACCAAAAGGGTGGCAATTCAAACCCATCTAGCAGTTCCAAGGCGGAAAGACCTGGCGATCTGCTCCTTTAAAGATTATAGTCTGGGAACCTGTATGGGGCAGTCCCCCTCTGTCCTATAGGGTCACTATGAGTAGGAATCAACTCAATGGCATGCAACAACAATAACAATAGCAGAAGTTAAGAAGGAAGCTAGTAAAACAATATGTTGCTCTCTCCCTCAACGCAGTCATAAAAATAAAGTCCATGTGTCTGTCCATCCTCTGAGATTAAGGCCAACTGTAGCAACACAGAAAGCTGAAGTGGGAAGCATTCTTAGAAACCATCTGGTCACACACCCTCACTATCAGATGTAGGAACTGAGATCCAGACGCTGTAAAAGATTTTTGGGGGAAGACAATAGCCACTGGCAGATCCAGCCTGGAACACGGTATTTCCATTCCCCCTTCTTTTTCTGCACACCATCTCAAGGTCAGAACAGAATCACTTCTTCAAGGTTTTCTTCCTCTTCTACAACAGCAATTACATGACGGACACTGACTGAAACTATTTTACACTGTTTACAATAATGAATGAGAAAACCAGAGTTGAGAGCCTGCCCTATCCTGAAAGATGGGCTTTCCCCTTTAAAGCAAATATATTTCTAACTGATAAAGGGTTTGGTTTCTCAGTGTTCACCCATCAGTAATGACACGTTCTGCTGACGTGTGGTGGAATAGCCTGAATTGTTTAGGGTATAATAAACTCTGTATGATGAGAAAAGTTCAATAAGGTAAACTGAGTTTGGAAAACTTTTATATCTAGTTTCTAAAGCATTCATAATAAAATGTAAAAATCTAAAAAAAATTTTTTTCTGAGTAACTACCTCTGATTATTGTACATACATACATATATATATAGAGAGAGAGCCCTGGTGGTGCAGTGGTTAAGAGTTACAGCTTCTAACCAAAAGGTTGGCAGTTCGAATCCACCAGTCGCTCCTTGGAAACCCTATGGGGCAGTTCTACTCTGTCCTATAAGGTCGCTATGAGCAGGAATCGACTCGACGGTAATGAGTTTGGGTTTTACATATATATATATAGAGAGAGAGAGAGAGAGAAGAAGTGAATCTGGGGATCTACTTCCAAACCAATTATAGTCATTGAAAACCCAATGCAGCACAGTTCTACTCTGAAACACTTGGAATCACTATGAGTCAGAATCAACTCAATGGCATTGAGTTTAGTTTGCTGTATGTATATATAGTGGTTGGGTATACATATATGTAATACAATGAAATATAATTTGAAGTATGAGCTATATAACTATTTAAGCTATTTGTGATTCAAGACTGAAACAAATCTTAAAAGCTTGTTACGCATTTGCACAGATTCTAGTTTTAGAATTCTCTTTGCATTTGGTATGTTGCGAATGATACCACTTCTTTATACATTTACCTTTTTCTATCTGCAGAATAACTTGTAAACACACTATTAATCTTATGCTTTGTTGTCAAACCTTTAAAAAAAAACGCTTAGCTGTTCATGTTTTTTTCCTTCTAGTTGTAGAGATATGGAGTCAGGGTTAGTCACCTGAACTAGGTAATGTGGAAATCTACTCTCAAGACATTTCTAGTGGGTGAAAAGAGTACTGTTTTCTACCAAGTGACAAAAACTTCAAAGTGATTTATTTGTTAGAACCATATATTTACTGTACTGTCTAGTAATATGGGACCTGGAATACACAATTACTCTCTCCAAGGAACTTGAGTACAATAAAGTACATAAGCACAGCTCAACCTTTAGCTTCAGAAACTTCAAAAAGAATTGAAACAACACAAACCAACCAACTATATATTCTGAAATTTAAGAAATACACAGATTTAGTCACTTGACCCTTCTAATAGTACATCCTCCTAAGTGTCCCTGTCTTAGTCATCTAGTGCTGCTATAACAGAAATACCACAAGTGGGTGGCTTTAGCAAACATAAATTTATTTTCTCACAGTTTAGGAGGCTAGAAGTCTGAATTCAGGGTGCCAGTTCTAGGAGAAGGCTTTCTCCCTCTGTCAGCTCTGGAGGAAGGTCCTTGTCTTTTTTGAGCTTCTGCTCCTGAGCGATCTTCATGTGCTTGACCTCTCTCTTCCCTCATCTCTGCTTCTCTGGCTTGCTTAATCTTTTATATCTCTAAAGAGATTGATTTAAGACACACCCTACGCTAATACTGTCTCATTAACATAACAAAGAAAACCCATTCCCAAATGGGATTATAATCACAGGTATAGGGGTTAGGATTTATAACACATACTTCGGGGGGACACAATTCAATCCATAACAGTCCCTCATTCACATCTTTTGTCATTCAGTCTGCTTTTGTCTTCTTTGTGTTGCTTTCCCCATTCAGTGTAATTTAGGATTATTTGCTCAGCTTTACTTTTTTACTATTTAGAAGACTATTTGGCTGCTATTCTCCACTTTTCTTGATCACCTGCTGTGATTCTAACCCCTAGCTATCTCTTCTGGTCTCACTTATCTTTGCTAAGCTAGAAACCTCCCTCACACCCCTCTTGTTAAAGTCAAACACTGGAATAGCTGAAATAAAGCCATCGTAGTTGTTTATACCATCTAACATTACATAGCATCAGCCACGTAATTGCTACAAATCATAGAAAGAGAAGGGTGGCAGTGAATTCTCCGCAGATGCTCAAATACTAAACAGCAAGTCTGTGATACAAACTGAGATTCACAATAAATGCAGAGAATATTCAAAAATTCTTCAGGACTTCAAAATTATATCAGTGATTTCCCCTAGGAGGTTTAAAGCACAGAATTTTCTAACTCCTGACTAGGAAAGAGGACGGAATTAAATGAGAGGCAAATATGTGACCTGCATATTGAGTAAGAATTCATTGTCCCCAAAAGCTGCCTTTGGTTCTAATATTTCAATATTGTTCAAGAAAGTAGCTATTTTCAGTTTTAGGAATGTCTGACTTTAGCTGGAAGTTACTAGCAATTATTTTCCAGACATAAAAATGTGGAGAAGTTGTTAATACATATCAAATCAATTAATTTCTCTCTCTCTGGCTCGTTCTCTTGCTCTCTCTTTTCCTCTCTCTTATACACACATATATACACATGCACACACACCATGGCAAAAGACATTTGAATACACTGTTAACTCTCTTTGGCCTACAAATGGTGACACACCATAGTGAGTGTCTTACCTTTGCAGCCTATAGTAGCATAATGAAAACCTTGCTTAAAATTGAGTAGCACATTTTCACGCAGAATGGTTTTATTTTACATTTCCTCTGATAGAGATAGAAATGACATCTCACATTCAGCTCCGTATTCTAGACTGCACCAAGGATGAGCACATACCTTTAGAATGTGTCTATATGATAATGGCAACTGTGGATAGCATAGAATTATCTATATACTTGTTTCTTATTTCTTAGCTTTCTTTAAACATCCAGGAACCACTCTCTGGGTAGTATCCCTGGGAGTGCTGGGGAAAATTAGGTATTTCTGAAAGGAAATTCTGAGTAAACTTTTATTAGTATATAAACTCAGTTTAACTAAGGGGTCCTCTGTATGCTCTAGGGACTTCTCCAACCTTCTTCCAAAACCCAAGATAACAGAGCTTTACTTCTCACAGTAGGCCTGAGAACCACAACTAGCAAGATGCTGTGTGCTGGGTCCTTTTATCCCCATTGCCCTTATCTCATCCCCACTCCTTAACACATAGAAATAAGTTCCAGTGTCTTATTAAATTAGTTATGTATCAATATTAAACAGCAGGGACTTCATCTTGGTTCCTACAACTGCCTCACCTCCCATCTCTCTTCTTAATCCCTAGTGGCTTATTTCCTTTCTGGTTGTGTCTCCAAATGTAACCCTAACAGGAAAGTCTCTCTCATTTAACATATGATACTTCAAGTGTTTTCAAACATGGCTCCTGGCAGGGCTTTTTGCTGTTTTGTTTTTGCCCTCACTGTGAACAGTAAAGATCTTAATTAAGAAATTAATGAAAATGTCACCCTGAGTTGGAAGTTCAATTCACAACAATGGCTTGTCAATCCTCTAGTGATGGATTATATCCTGGCAACATCATCATCATTCACCACCACAAACTGTGCTGGAATCTTCCAGGTCCATCAAAGTCTCACTGTCTCCATTATGCCTGGGATCCAGACTCATGGCGATATAGTCTTCCTGACTCCATCTTTTTCTGCTTATATTTTGTTCTCTAAACAGTGCCTGAATCATCTAAAACTCAAGTCATTCCTCTCAACAAAACTCTCCAATATTGCCCCAGATCATTCAGGGTACATACCATGCTTTGTAAAGCCCTGTTTTTTCTGGAGCCTGCCATTTCTCTGTCCTCAGCTCCTATCACTCTGTTGTCCACTCTTCAGTCTTCACTGACTCCTCTCCTATGACATTAGACTCCTTGCTATTTCTTAAACATCACAAATCCCTAATTGCCTTTCTTCTCACATCTCTACTTATCTTTCTCCTGTCCTCTGCCTCCTCCTTCCTTCCCTATTTCCATCTCCATCTCCTTCCCATTATCCATTTCCCCCCTTCCCATCCTCCTCTTATCACTGTCCCCTCTAGTTACCCAGTTAAGTCACCTTCTTCCTATACTCACCCCTAACCTCGTCACATGCCCTCAGCTCCAGCCTTCTCAAGGTCTTTCTATGCTTTAAATTATGTGAAAGAATTGGTCCTCTTTCTGATTCCTCTATCTGAATACCTACTGAAATCACTTGCTCCACTAGACAAGAAGTATTTCTAAGAGAGCAAACCTGGTGGAAGGAAACAGAGTCAAAAGGAGGGTGCAGTGGAGAAAAAAGTTATAACTAAGTACTGTTCTCCTTTAAAGTATCTAGATAATCAATAGTAGTACTTGACCTTTAAAACTCCTTTGGTACTCTCTGTCCTTACGCCCTTGTTATAGGGACACACCTTTGCCTTTAAACACTGGCTTTCCTGAATAACAGCATTTAGGCCCCAGGGAAATGTTTCTCCACATGCGTTGCGCATTTCTTTAATGTCATAAAAAAAATGAGTACGTACAAATGGCATGAAGATTGGTGTGTTGGGTTGCTGCCTGGTTGAAGATGGACACTGCTTCCCAGTGTGGAGAGAATATGAATGATGTAAGTGCTCAGAGAAGAGAGAAGAAAAATTAATCAACATGTCAAATCATTCCTCTCAGATGAATGCAATGTTTTCTTGCATTCAGTATTGGTTCGCAAGTATGAAGTGTATCCATTTTCTTCTCTCTCTTCCTGTTACAATTTTTTGTTTCACAGGTATTTACAATAGTCAAAACAATTCCACATGGTTACTGAGAAATATTTTGCAATATTAAACAATCCATATTACTCTCAAATATGTATATATGTAGGTCTACAGGGTTGCTATGAGGCAAGATTGACTCAATGGCAACTTTTCTTTTTTTTAGATACAACATAAGGAGCCCTGGTTGCACAATGGTTAAGCACACAGCTGCTAACCGAAAGGTTGGCAGTTCAAACTCACTCAGCAGCTCCATAGGAGAAAGACTTGGTGATCTGCTCCCAAAAGATTACAGCCTAGAATACCCTATGGGGCAGTTCTACTCTGTCACATGGTATCCCTATGTGTTGGAATTGACTTGATGGCACCCAACAACACCAGCCCACATAACATTCGTGAAGTATGATATCAAATCTTTATGTAAGCAATTAAATGGATACTGAAAACTATAATATATAAAGTATTTAATAATATTTAGTTAAATTTTTAAAATTTCAGTTTTACTTGAGTAATTTTGATTTAAAGTGTTGATATGCATTAAACTTTGCCTTTAAGTTATACTAGAACACTTTTGGAAAAAAATGTAAAATTATTCTAATTTTTATTTTTACATTTTCTTGAGTACACACTTTTACATAAATATACTTACATTTTAATCTTTTGAGTACAATTTTATTTTATTTTTTAATCATTTAGATATGACTATCAATAGAACACAAATTACATAAAAAATTTATTACTGCAACCTAATTCAAAATTTCACTAAAATTACATTAAAAATAATGTGGAATTAGTGTATAAATTATGTCTGTCTGCATTTTATGACTCATCCAATTGTCATAGGCACATCATCTAAAATCCCAGAGATGCACAGGAAGAAAATCCAGTTATCTTTAATGCTTTGCCAAGTTCAAATCATATAAAAGCCATAGCTTTAAGTATACTTTTAAAATTTGATTGTTATGTACATATTTGTCAAGGTAGAGGAATAGAACATGTTTTATTTAAGAGCTTGTTAACTTGTGTATAACTTTTACATATTCAGACAAATGAAAGGGGATCTCAATTTATATTCTTGACCTAGTCTATCCACGTGAAAGAGAGTAATAGTAAATCCTTTGACTAAATATAAATAACATTAAAAAGTATAAACAAATAAGCTATTTAGAGAGAAAAAATCACATAATAGTAGCATAAACCCATTGCTGTCAAGTCAACTCAGACTCAGCGATCCTATAGGACAGAGCAGGACTGCCCCATAAAGCTTCCAAGGCCATATAAATCTTTATGTAAGCAGACTGCCGCATCTTTCTTCCACAGAGAAGCTGGTGGGTTCAAACTGCTGACTTTTCAGTTAGCAGCCGAGTGCTTAACTACTGTGCCACCAGGGCTAATATAAAAATGCCTGTTGTTGAAAGCTCTACATTTTAAGAGAGGAATTAAGTCATACACTTGAGGCAATCTCCAAAAAAGGAGATCAATCCTTAACACGCCCAAAATGATATAGTTCTGAAGGTATATTGACTGTAAAGATGAATAAAATATTAACATATTAACAATATTTGCCTCAAACATTTGCCAATGGAGCTAGTGTATTCTGTAGATGAAGAACTTTCCGTCTTTTTTTCAGCACACCCAAAACTAGGTGATCCAGAGTTTGTTGCATGATCTTCAATTTAACTGCATCTTTACATTGGAATTAAAATGGAAATTCATTCATTCATATTCTTTCTCTTTCTCTCTCTCTCTCTTTTATCAACCTGGGCTCCTTCATACATCCAAAGACAAACAAGCCAGATATGAAGTCATCCTCAACGTCTCTGTCTTCCTTACCCACCCCTTCCAAATTCAGTTAGTCACCAAGCCAGGTTACCATTCCCTAAAACTCTTTTATTTAGCCCTCTATCACTGCTTCTGAGTCAGAATCCACTCGTCAGCAGTGGGTTTGTTTTTTTTGGTTTTATCACTGCGTCTTTAATAAAAATCTCATTATTGTTGTCTGATCTAATGTAATAATTTTGTATCTTGTCTACTTCCTGTAGTTTCACCTTCCTGAATCATCCACCATCCACTCTGCTTGTTTTGAGCAGTGGTTCTTATGGTTCCCAGATCAGCAGCATAAGCATCTCTCATGAATTTTTTAGAAATACAAATTATTATATTCTACCCCAGATCTACTGTGAGAAACTGAGGGTGGGACCCAGCCATCTGTGTTTAAACAAGCCCTCCAAATGATTATCGTGCATGCTAAAATTTGAGAACCCTGCTTCTAGACTGATATTTTTAAAAGACAAAACCAATCATATCACTTGCCTGCTTAAAACGCCTTTAATGAATCCCTTTCACATAACGGACAAAGTCCAGGATCTTTGGGAAGATGTATAATGCCCATTCTGTTCTGGTTGTCCAGCCCCTTGTCTTTTCTACCTCCCACTGAGTGCTTCAGTCATATGAACATTTTGAAATATTCTGAATGTACCCTGCTTTTTATGCCTTTGCCTAGAGCACCTCTTCCTACACACAATTTATCCACCTGGAGGAGTCCTATTCATCTTCCCAGATCCAGCTCAAATGTCCCCTTTTGCAGAATGATTTCTGAGAGTGAATTTCAATAATTTACTTACAGCCTATTCCAGTTCTCCCAGGCCTCCCTACATTATTTTCCTGAATTAATATTTTTAGACATCCAGCTCATAAGAAATACATGAAGTCTGTTTATGGTGCAAGGACTTAAAGGGAAAAGACAGAAATATCCCTGCTTATCCCACCTCCCATCCTCCCACCCCTGGTGCAAGGGTTAAAGATTGCCATCCACCTCTTGGAATAGTTGTGGATATTAGGATATTAATAACTCCTCCCAGATGTCATTTAGCAGTGAGCCCACCCTTACATTTGCAGGACCCAAGGCAAGAGTAAAAATGGAGGCCCACATACCACATGTCTAAATATTTAAAAGTTATAAATAAAACTAAGAAACCTAAAATATGTTCTATTATTTTGCTACCTTAAAAAATAGGACTTCTTCACAGCTACCAAGCCCTACACCGGACTGAGTCCAGTACAGCTAGATGGTGCCCGGCTACCACCACTAACTGTTCTGACCAGGATCACAACAGAAGGTTCTGGACAGAGCTGGAGAAGGATGTAGAACATAATTCTAACTCACAAAAAAAGACCAGATTTACTGGCCTAAAGG
>NW_004444099.1:3761818-3808506 GCF_000243295.1 Trichechus manatus latirostris | reverse complement strand
ACCTGAAGTACAATAAAAATAAATAAATAAATAAAAATAAAAAATAAAAAAAAATAGGACTTCCTAATGACACCCTTTCAGCTCAGCAATGAAGTCACTCCTGAGGTTCACCATTCAGCCAAAGACTAGACAGCCCCCATAAAACAAAATGAGGCTAATGGGGCACAACTGTCCAGGGACAATGACTAGAAGGCAGGAGTGGACAAGAAAGCTGGTAATAGGGAACCCAAGGTTGAGAAGGGACAGTGTTGACATGTCGTGGGGTTGTTAACCATTATCATAAAACAATATGTGTACTAAAAAAAAAATAAAAGGATATGTAAAGGATTGGTTTTTTTTTATGCATGAAAGTTGGCAAAATATCAAAGACAATTTTTTCCCCCCAGGAGAGGAGGTATTTATTGGCTCTCGGGGGGTTATGGGAAATGTTTCTCAACCATTCTGCAATGGCTAATTAAAAACAGGAAGAATAGCCGGTGGTCATTTTCACCAGAGTCAGTGCGGTATGGAGAGAAAGTAACCACACCACTTAGCTCCAATTTCTGCTTAGATGAGTATGTCAGGGCAGGGATGTTTGTATAATGCCTGTTTGTTTGCTTGTTTATAAGCTGGAGAAAGATGAATTTGAAAGGAGCATCAGTATGGTGGTTTACCAATACAGCTGTAAAACCTGGAAGGCCTAAAATGATCTAAAGCATTTAAAATAAAATGTAATTATATTCAAACTATAGACAACTCAAATATTTTTATCGAAAACTAAATTAAATACAAAAACTCAAAAAAAATTTCCATTAGTTGTCAAAATTATTTTTCTCAAATATTCAAAATTACCTATTACAATTAAAAGGTGGTGGGCATATAATATCAAATTTTAAATTCAGAATATTTCATTAATGTTGATATTTTCTCATTTAATTTTAAGTCTCATCTAGTATCCACCTACTTGCAAATATAAAGAACTGATATCACACTTCACATGTCTTCTCTAGTCCTACATATATACAAATTTAAAAGTAATAGGAATTGTTTAATGATGCAAAATATACCTCAGTCACCATGTGAAAATACTATGCTTATTTATGAGTACTTCCAAATCCACCACTGAAACATGAACAGAGCAAGAAAGTTGATGTTAAGCTCTACTCTCAGAAATGATCCCTGGTTATGCAATGATTTAGTGCATTCATACCCAAAGGAAGAATTTGAAAAATTAATTCATTTTTTCCCTTTCACTGCTCAACTCCACCCCATATTCCAAAGCAAAATGTTGGTCTCTGACTTAGACAGTGGCTCAAACTACACACTTTCATGGCATTTGAAGTCTGATGTCTTTTGCTTTGAGAATGTAGGAAGAGAAATGCAGAAGCTTTTTCCTGGGGAGAGGAGAGACTGAGTGATGTTAATCGTGAGAGCGGATGTTTAGGGCTCCAGCTTGTACCATGTGAGTTCTGAGGTCCAGATACCAAGTGATAGAGGCATTTATGTTTGCATGTTTGTGATATGTGGGGCCCTCTAAAGCAAGGGCTGAGGAAAGAGGCCATTTTTGGTACCAAGAGTCTAGAGGTGTTACTACTTAGGTGTCTGGCATCCTCATTCTAGCCAGAAACATAGGAGGAGGGTTGAATCTTAAGGTGCTAATCTAAGCAGATAACCCCAATGTCATGGTTTGAATTACGTCCTCCCAAAAAATGTGTATATCAGTTTGGCTGGGCCATGATTCCCAGAATTGTGTGGTTGGCCTCCATTTTGTAATTATAATTTTATGTTAAAGAGCATTAGGGTGGGATTTTAACACCACCCTTAGCCAGGTCACATCCCTGATTCACTGTAAAGGGAGTTTCCCTAGGGTGTGGCCTGCACCACCTTTTACCTTACAAGAGATGAAAGGAAAGGGAAGCAAGCAGAGAATGGGAGACCTCATACCATCAAGAAAGCAGTGCCGGGAGCAGAGAGCGTCCTTTGGACGGGGGTCCCTGCACCAAGAAATTCCTAGTCCAGGGGAACACTGAGAAGGCCAACAGAGAGAGAAAGCCTTCCCCTGGAGCTGACACCCTGAATTTGGACTTTTAGCCTACTTTACTATGAAGAAATAAATTTATCTCTGTTAAAGCCATCCACTTGTGGTCTTTCTGTTAGAGCAGGACAAGATGACTAAGACACCCAATATACCTAGAAGTTGGAGCTTTTGCAATGCCTCACCGAACTGTACTCTATGAGAGCAAACAAACTTTTTTCTTTTATGCCCCCTTTCCTCCAAGATTCATATCAGAAAAGGGAGTCTTACTTTTGACTTAGTTTTCTTCTAAGAAGGAGATGGTGAAGAAAGATCTAGCTCAAGTATTTTATATTTAATATTTTATGGTTTAATATATTTATGTTTAAAATATGTTCATGTATAACAAAACAGCATACTTTTCTGGTTGAGTTCTTCAAAACAGTTACCAGTTGGTTCATTATGTTTGAGCCCAAACATACAAAACATACTCACTAAGCATCATCACTATATGGCCATAGAGATGGAGGGAATGTGAAGCAGGACATGAAGAGGAAAACAGAAATTTGTACGAAAAAGTTTCCATATAGGCTGTAGTCTTTTATCAACCCACAAGTTTAGATAATTACCAAGACAATGTAAATATCTATATATGTATATATACATATTTATACACACATATATATTTACTGATGTTAGATGGATCGTGGCTGAAAGCAGACAATTCCAGAAAGATGTTTATCTGTGTTTTATTGACTAGGCAAAGGCATTCAACTGGGTGAATCATAAAAAATTACGGATAATATTGCCAAGAATGGGAATTCCAGAACACTTAATTGTGCTCATGAGGAATCTGTTCAGAGACCAAGAGGCTTGTTCATACAGAACAAGGAGATACTGCATTGTTTAAAATCAGGGAAGGTGTGCATCAGGGTTGTATCCTTTCACCGTACTTATTTAATCTGTATGCTGAGCAAATAATCTGAAAAGCTGGACTGTATGAAGAAGAACATGGCATCACGACTGGAAGAAGACTCATTAACAACCTGCGATATGCAGATGACACAACTTTGCTTGCTGAAAGCAAAGAGGACTTGAAGCACTTACTGATGAATATTAAAGACCACAGCTTTCAGTATGGATTACACCTCAACATAAGAAAACAGAAATCTTCACAACTGGACCAATAAGCAACATCATGATAAATGGAGAAAAGACTGAAGTTGTAAAATATTTCATTTTACTTGGATCCACAATCAACACTCATGGGAGAAGCAGTCAAGAAATCAAACAACATATTGCATTGGACAAATCTGCAACACTCTTTAAAGTGTTAAAAAGAAAAGATGTCACTTTGAAGACTAAGGTACGCCTGGCCCAGGCCACAGTATTTTTCAATTGCTTCATCTGCATGCAAAAGCTGGACAATGAATAAGGAAGACAGAAGAAGTGATGTCTTTGAATTATGGTGCTGGTGAAGAATGTTGAATATACTATGGACTGACTGAAGAAAGAATAGATCTGTCTTGGAAGAAATATAGCCAGGATGCTCTTTATAAGCAAGGATGGCAAGACTTCATCTCACGTACTTTGAACATGTTATCAGAAGGGACCATTCCCTGGAGAAGGACATCAAGCTTGGTAAAGTAGAGGGTCAGTGAAAAAGAGGAAGACCCTCAACGAGATGGACACAGTGGCTGCAACAACTTCCTCAAACGTAGAAAAGATTGTCAGGATGGCGCAGGATGGGGCAGTGTTTTGTTCCGTTTTATATAGGGTTGCTATGAGTCAGAACCGACTCGACAGCACCTAACAACAACAATATATTTACTATATACCTTCTCTCTTTACTTTCGCATAGTATATTGTGCTAACCACTATTTTAAAATTTATGACATAATATTGCAATAAAAGGATTAAAATTCTGTCTCCTATTCTGTGAGTTCCTCATGTACACAGGCTGCCTTATTTATTATTGTATTTCCCAAGGCTAGATATTGTCAGTCACTTAATAAATGCTCAATAAATGCCTGTGAAATGTTAAAGGAGCAAAATTAACACATTACCTAGATCAAAACGTAGACGATCAGATAACGGATAATGAGAGAACAAGATAAATGGAAGAAGGAATGGGGAGAAAGAAGTAGTCTTCATGAAGCTAAGACACCGCATGAATGGTATCCATTCAGCTTCCTCAAGTTCCCAGCCCACTCTTAATCACCTCTCTCACACAGCTACTTTGATAGCTCTGGCTAAGGAACTTGGTACCTGCAAGCAATTAACTTTAATAGGCCAGCAGGTGATTTCCTTAAAAGAATGCTGAGGAGTCAATTTGCTGACAGCAGCTCTAGATTCTCTGGTTACTCAGCCATGCCTTCCACCTCTGCCCTTATGAACCCAGCCTGTGGTTGTGAGTAATGAATTAAAAAGTAGCCAGAGCGTGATTTTCTTACAGTGAAACTTGTAATCAGCTTTATGGCATAATCATATATTACAAAGACAACCAAAAAGTCTTTTCAAGTGATGAGAAGCAAAAGCCAACAAGTAGTAACAGCTCACATTGACACAGCATTTTATATTTTCCATAAATGCTTGTTAAATGAAGGAGATGAAAGTGCTTTGACCTGTATTATCCCATCTTCTGTGTTCTCTATGCCCATGTCCCCTCTGTCTAAACCAGAACCCTGGGCATGACTCTAAACTCCTGCCTCTTTCTTACTTTTTTCCCCCTACTTCCATAATTTGGTGCAGTGGTTAAAGCGCTCAACTGTTAACCTTAAGGTCAGCGGTTTGAACCCACCAGCATCTCCACAGGAGAAAGACATGGCAGCCTGCTTCCGTAAAGATTACAGCCTAGGAAACCCTATGGGGTCTCTATGAGTGGGAATCGATTCCATGGCAGTGGGTTTGGTTTTTGGTTTTCAATAATTCCTAATGATTTTAATTGCTTTATTGTCCTATTTTATTACGTATTTATATTTAATGCATTGGCAGCCTCATGGGACTCCCTGGTATTAGTCTTAGGCAACACCTGTCCTTTGTCTACTCTCTCATTTTATTTTATTTTCAGGTTCCGAATCATTCACTAGCTCTCCATTGCAAATGGAATACCCCAAACCAACCCACTGCCATCGAGTCAATTTCAACTCATACTGACCCCACAGGGTTTCCAAGGCTGTAAATCTCAACGGAAGCAGACTGCTACATCTTTCTCCCCTGGAGCCGCTGGTGGTTTCAAACCACCAACCTTTCAGTTAGCAGTCCATGGCTTTAACCACTGCTCCACCAGGTCTCCTTAAATGGAATACAGTGGAAACAAATCTTACTCAGAGTTACGTTTTAAGAAAAAACTTAAAACTTTACTGAAAATTAACATTGGATGTCTTTAAATTTCCCATAAAATACAGTATATACTCCATCACATAAGAAACCCTGTGTAGCAATATACATGTTTATACATAGTGAATTATTATCTATGATAAAGAGAGCATCTTCCTATACGAATCATTTTTCTTTTTAACATACTACTTACTGTGTGGATTGACACAGTGGCTGCAACAATGGGCTACAGTAATGGGCTTAAATATAGCATGGATTGTGAGGATGGCGCAGGACCAGGCAGCATTTCGTTCTGTTGTACACAGTGTCGCTGTGAGTCACAACCGACTCGATAACACCTAACAATATACTATATTACCGATTGTCTGTCTCTTCTCCTAGAATGTAAGCTTCACAAGGACAGAAGTTTTCATTTATTTTGTTCACTGATGTATTCCAACATCCTAAAACAGTGCCTGTCACATAGCAGATACTCAGTATTTGTTCCATTTATAGACAAAACTGAATTTTATATAAATTTAAATGAAACTATTTAAATTATTTTTTGCATCATGTTTATTACTGAATTAACAAAAATTAAGTCTGTGTAGGGTGCTATGTCATTGACTTTAAATTTCTTTCTATGCACTATAGTCCTTCACGATCAGCCTGCCAGTCTCCCTCTCCTGCTTCATGTGTGAGTATACCAGATCAAGCAATGTTCTCCAGATATGCTGTGTGCTGATCTACCTCTATATCTTTGCACTTTAATCCCTCAAGCCAATTTAGGTATCCTATGCTCTGATGGTAAAGTGGGTAACAGCTTGCCTGCTAACCGAAAGGTCGGCGGTTCAGTTCTACCAGCCACACCTTGGAAACCCTATGGGGCAGTTCTACTCTGTCCTATAGGGTCACTATGAGTCAGAATGGACTCAACGGCAACGGGTTTGGTGTTTTGTTTTGTTGTTTTTTTTTTGGTTTTTATGCTCTCAAAGAACTTCATTTCTCCTTTATTTTTAAAAGGTACTACATGGCATTTTCATCATTTTCTTGTGAGTCTAACTTCTCCATTGGATTTTGAGATCCTGGAGAATTAAGAGCTATGTCTTTATATGTGTTGTTCCCCTTGCACAGTGGCTAGCCTATCCACAGAGATACATGGAGTATGTGACTTGTGTTCATCGTATACAGGTCTGTCTATTGCCCTCTATATCTGCTGTGCTTGTCATGACGCCTTACTCATGAAGGGTGCCCCTTCTAATTCCATTACGGCCAAGACAAGTCACTTAAACTTTCTGAGCCTAAGTTGTCATCTAATAATACCTGCTCTGCTCTTTGGGACCAAAAGATATACTAAATTATTTGAATAAATTCATGAGCAAATAATTTTTTCATTACTTGTTCATGAATTTATTCAAATAATTTTCATATGAAAGTCAGACAGCAGTTAGTACTCTTTGCTCCTGTGTCCAGGCCACAGTGTAGCAACTTCAGTGCATTATGGGGCACCCAGGGTGTCACCTAAGAAAAACTGCTGTGCCCAGAACTATTGCAAGACCAGGGTCACCAGCACTGTGATGATCTCAGAGAACACCTGCATCAGGAATGCCTGATGTCTTTATGTGGTTTGTGGGCAAGAGACTATTGTAAGGAGGTCAGATGAACACATTTGAGTCCACTTGTTCTGTGCAGTTGTGTGCCTCCCAGGGGGCTCCTGGAGATGACAGAGGGGGCTTTGCTGAGGGGAAAGGGAGACATATCCTTTGGCCTCACTGGTAGAATCTGAGCACAAGTGTAACTGGATATCAATCTTTAGATGGCTGCATTTCAACTCACATCCCCGGCAGGAAGGGGGACTCAGGGTTTTAGAAAGCTTTTCCACAAGGAGGCCAAAGGAGCAGGTGAAAGGGAAAGGGTGGAGGGGAAAGGAGGAAAATGCCCTGCTGGTTAAGCAATTGCTAACACACATAAGGAGCCCTAGTGGTGCAATGGTTAAATGCTCGGCTGAGAACTGAATGTCTAACCGATCAAACCCATGTAGTAGCTTCATGAGAGAAAGACCTGGCCATCTGCTCCCATAAACATTACAGCCTAGAAAACCCTATGGGACAGTTATATTCTGTCACATGGAGTCACTACGAGTCAAAAATCGATTTGATGGACCCAAACAACAACATACATACATATGTACAAATAAAAAATAAAAAGTTCAATGAAAGAACATTCCTTTCCAAGCACTCCAGTTAATTAAATTTTTACTTCACTTAAAGATTTTTAGAATGTTTCATCATACTAGTAAAAATATTGGAAAGACTTTCTCCCCTCTTACTACCCCTTCAATAAGACACAGAAAGAGAGAAAGTGGGAGAAATGGGCTCTTCACTATTAAGATTTATTTCTGGGAAATAGAAATAAATTGAGAGGATACTCGGAAAGTGAGAAGGTAAAGATATTCATCTCTTACACCTCCTCCCTCCCTCCTGCCCATCATCTACTATATTTGGTTGGTTCCCCCAGCCAGGTTTATAAGCAGCTGGAGAGTTAAGCAAAACTTCAGCTTTAAAGAACAAAGAACATATCATCCAGGAACCTGCAATAAAATGATAGGGTTGCTGCTATGTTGGCTAGGCTGGCCCTGGGCAAGACTGTGCATCAGGCTGCCTTCGTCAGAAGAGGAAGTCAGAGAAAGGCCCTCTTCTCCCTATAGTGACTGAACAAAACTGAAGGTTGGCAAAGCAGTCCCTCTCCAGGAACCTCTGAGGCCCCAGCTTCCCTGCATGGAGATGGTGGCCACATCCTTTGGTAAATGATTTGCCTATTCCAGTCCCACACATTTTTTTTTTTTCCTTTTCCCTTGCTGTCGAGTCAATTCTAACTCATGACGACCCCATGTGTTTCAGAGTAGAACTGTACTCCATGTGGTTTTCATGGCTGTGAACTTTCAGAAGCAGATCGATAGGCCTTTCTTCTGAGATGCCTCTGGGCAAGTTCGAACTGCCAACCTTTCACTTAGTAGGCAAGTGCTTAACCATTTGCGCCACCCAGGGACTCCTTAATCCCATACCTAATAGGGCTAGATTATGGAAGTGAAGAGTCCCTTGCCAGCCTGTGACCAGACCCACAGAGCTTTTGATGTAAGTGGTCTGAGATGGGTTCCACACTTGACCTTGAAAGGCGTTTCAAGCATCAGCAGAGTGTAAGGGTCATGTTTGCCCCGAGGGCAGTGCACAGTTGCTCAGTAGACACAGACTGGGCATCGGCTTCCTCGTTCAGGTTTAGGACCTCGGTGATCTCAGAAAATTTAACGGCCCTTCTGTCCAATCATAATGTGAAATCAGGTGGTTTTAGAGGTCCTTTTAGCTCTAACATTCTAGAGTCTTAGCCACTCCCATTGCGTGCATGTGTGTGTGTGTGTGTGTGTGTGTGTGTGTGTGTGACTCTCTTTGACCTGCTTCTGTCTAGAAAGAAAAAGTAAAGGGAGAGGACAGGAGAGAAGGGAGTTGTGCAGATTATTATTTTATAATTATTTGGAAATAAAAATAGCTGTTATATTAATGTTTCTTTTTTTTTTTCAAAATTTAGTGTGTTTATTTTTTTATTTTTTATTGCACTTTAGGTGAAAGTTTACAGAGTAAACTAGTTTCTTATTAAACAATTAATACACGTATTGTTTTGTGACATTGGTTACCAACCCCGTGACGTTTCAACACACTCCCCTTCTTGACTCTGGGTTCCCCATTTCCATTTGTCCAGCTTGCCTGTCCTCTCCTGCCTTCTCCTCCTTGCCCCTGGGCTGAGGTGCCCATTTAATCTTGTATACCTGCTGAGCTATGTGTGTTATTGTTTGTTTTATAGGCTTGTCTAATCTTAGGCTGAAGGGTGAACCTCAAGAGTGACTTCAGTACTGAGTTAAAAAGGTGTCCGGGGGCCATACTCTTGGGGTTTCTCCAGTCTCTGTCAGACCAGTAAGTCTGGTCTTTTTTTTGTGAGTCTGAATTGTGTTCTACATTTTTCTCCAGCTCTGTCCAGGACCCTCTGTTGGATCCCGGTCAGAGCAGTCGGTGGTGGTGGCCGGGCACCATCTAGCTGTGCTGGACTCCGTCTGGGGGAGGCTGTGGGAGTTGTGGTCTAAGGTTTCTTTCTTTGTGCAGTGTGCGAGATACATGACACTTGTTTTGAGTGGCATGTTGTTGTTATTGTTGGTTGCTATTGAGTCAATCTAACAGTGACCGCCATGCATGCAGAGTAGAATTACACTGCCTAGGGTTTTCAAGGTGAAGTAGATAGCCAGGCCTTAGTTTCAAAGCGCCTCTGGGTGGGTTTGAACTGCCAATCTTTTGGTTAGTAGTCCAGCGCTTAACCATTTGCACCACCTGGGACTCCTTTTAGTGGCATAAGTTTTTGAAAAATTTTTTTAAGTATGGCTGATTTTTATGGCTATTAATGGAAGAGGCTGACATTGTAGTTTTTACTTTTTGTTGTTGTAGCTTTTTTTGTTTTTCCTTTTTAAATTCCATGTGTCACATAACCCAAAGACAGTGAGATCATGTTCTTAGAGAAAAAAAAAGGTGGCTCTCTAAGAAAGAGGCACGGAGTCCGTCAAAAGAAGTCTCCTGATTGAGGACGTTCACCAGCTGGAGGAGAGCTTTTGGCTTTGCTCAAACCTACAGGGAAAAGCCTTAACAGCTCTTTCTACTTTCAAATGGAATATTTCTGTACGTCTCTTCAGAGCTACAAATCTCTGAGCCCCATGCGAATACTTCAATTTATCTTTGCAATATCAGGCCTCCCATGACACAGAAGGAAATTAGATGAGAAGCCGACTTCATGTGGGCAAGCTGGTTTGTGAAGCTAACACACAGTGAGCCTCTGATGGTTTTCCCCTTTCAGTTAAAAAAATAAAGCCTTGTGAAGATTGTTTCCTAAACTGACAGACTCTTGCCTGGGCTTCTCAGAACCTCCTCCTCCTTTCTTTCCCACCACTGACTTGTCCCATCTCAGCTCTTCCCAGAGGGTCTTTCTCTTCCCCAGTCCTACCCAGGTGACTGGACTAGTGAACTCTACCTACATGCCCACGCCCACCTGAGGCTCCTAGGCTGCAACAATGGGCTCAAACATAGCAGCGATTGTGAGGATGGTGCAGGACCAGGCACCATCAGGTTTTGTTCTGTTGCTCATAGGGTCTCTATGATTTGGAACCAACTCCACAGCACCTAACAACAACAACAACAGTCTACAAATGGTTAAAGCACTTGGCCACTAACCGAAAGGTTAGAAGTTTGAATTTACCCAGAGGTGTCTGGGAAGAAAGGCCTGGTGATCTACTTTGGAAAAATCAGCTATTGGACCAGTTGAGATTAGAGGACTCCCTGAGACTA
Source organism: Trichechus manatus latirostris (assembly GCF_000243295.1). Lineage (NCBI taxonomy): Eukaryota > Metazoa > Chordata > Mammalia > Sirenia > Trichechidae > Trichechus > Trichechus manatus. The sequence continues at coordinate 3,797,817 of NW_004444099.1, read as the reverse complement.
TTGCCCTGAGATATTCTTTAAACCTTGAACCAGAACTATCCCCTGAGGTCACCTTTTAGCAAAATAACAGACTGGCACCCAAAATAAAGGATATTACCTCTGAGTATGGTGCTCCATTAAAAAGCCATCTATTTGAGACCAAAAGGTCAACAATTACTCTACAGCAAAGAGAGAAGATAAGGGGGCAGGAAAAGTAACGCACTGGAGACAGAACAATCAGAACACAATTAAAGAGAATGTTGACTCATTGTGAAAGATGTAACTAACGTCACTGAACAATTTGTATAGAAATTGTCAAATGGGAACTTATTTGTTGTGTAAACCTTCACCGCAAACACAATAAAATATTATTTTTAAAAAATCAACTGGTTAAAAAAAAAAATCAGCTACTGAAAACCCTATGGAGCACAGTTCTACTCTGACATTCATGGGGTCACCACGAATCAGAGTTGACAACAACTGGTTTTTAGTCAATCTCCACTGGTTCAGCAAGCATCCTGGCAGGCTGAACTAAGGTACCAGCAAGACTTGGAATTAAGCTGTGTTTCAAGTAAAATTAGTCATTTGCAATGTCTAGAATGAGCTGCGAGATTCCACGGAGCCCTTGAGTTGCACTCTGCAAGAGAACGATCATATTTTAGCCAAGTTCCAGGCCACAGTATCTGTCTTGGTCTTGCTCCATAAGCTGTTTAGTGACTCTCACCCTAGTATAATTTCCTCTAGCTTCAGGGCCATACTTAACCCAGCCCCTCTGTCTTGGTTCTGATATTTTGGCCAGTTCTCGTCTGCTGTCAGGCTCCAGGGACAAGTGCAGGAATCTGTTCCCCATATTTCAGATCACACCCTTTTATGTTCTCTATGCCCATAGTCCCAGTTACCTAAGCCAAACCAAAAAACCAAACCCATTGCATCAAGTCAATTCTGACTCATAGTGACCTTATAGGACAGTGTAGAACTGCCCCATAGGGTTTCCAAGGCTGTAATGTTTATGGAAGCAGACTGCCACATCTTTCTCAATTTATCCACCTGGAGAAGTCCTATTTATCTTTCCAGATCCAGCTAAAACGTCCCCCTTTTCAGAAGAATTTCCGAGGGCTAATTTCAATAACTTACTTGCAGTCTATTCTGGTTCTCCCAGGCCTACCTATCGGTGGCTTCAAACCACTTACCTTTCACTAAGCAGCCGAGCTCTTAACCACTGTGCCACCAGGGCTCCAATCTCTTGAAGAGACTACCTTAATATCACATCCCTCCTCTTCAGAGAGATTGATTTTCCTAGAGCAATTATTTGATTTGGTTACTTCCCTTCCTCAAAAACCTACATAATGGCCCCATAACCTATCAAATACATTCTAAACACCTTAGAAAGGGCCTCAAAGATTTAGTTCTAATATACTCTTCTAGAATTCTCTCTCCTTTTTTTTACATTTACTTTATTCTTCAGTTAAAGTGAACTCCACACTATTCCCAATTTAGGCTCCTAAGTTTCCCTCTTCGCTGCTGTTCTCATAGTGTTTTACAGTTAATATGCCCTCCCACCACCCCACCCAATGCCCCATCATTCTAAACCCCACAATCTTCTGCAAATGGAAGCAATGTCGTTACAGCTAAGACTTCAAATTATACTCTTGTGTACATGTACAGGTCTAGAGTATTTTGCCTTATAGCCACAGGACACAACTTAGGAAGGGCTGAGATCATCAAAAACATCTTAAATGTTAGTTCACTGCTCAGGACACACTATAACCATCTTTCTTACCTTTTCTTGATAAAAATGAATCCCACCAGGGACTGCAATGGTGACCCTGATTGTGAATGATGGCGTGCATACATGCCCTGCAATGGCCATCAGAAAACAACAACCAAAGTTAATAGCCTGTGTTGTCTCTTAACTGCCCATTGCCAGCAATAGGTTTTGCTCTATATATTCCGGATTCCCAGTTTCAAGGGTCTTCACCGCTATCAGGCAGAAGTGTTGTAATGAGAACAAGCCAAGAAGGGACAAGCCAAATCAGGCTGTGTTAGAACAGCCTAGCCAGGCGAGAAGAGGAACAAATAATTGAAATTAGGAAAAAACTAGATTTTCAGAGGGGGGAGCAGTCTCATAAATCAGACTTGAAAATTTAATTCAAGGGCTTTTCTCCACCTTGCATCATATTTTTCCCTCCTAAAGTGGTGCTACAGGCTGAATGTAATTAATCGGTGTGAATCTGCTTCATTAATGGATTGTTACTCGCTGTGTTTCCTCCAGTTGAAAATGTTTCTGAAAGTGCTCCTTGGCAGTGAGGCTACACACAGGCTGGATAATGGTCCACAGCAGGAGAAGAAACACTGAAATACCTGCATGAAGAGAGAACGTGTTTGCTATTGACTAGTAGAGAAGTTAGTTACGTATCTTACTAAATGTTCTGCTTACATATACTACCCATGCTTTTTAATCAGTTTTTACAAGTCCGATCAAATCTGCTTTCTGAAGTTGATTAAATACTAGAATGTCATCACGAGATAGAGTGAGATGTGAACTTCCATTTGTAGTTCATAAATGGTCCTAATAGCCTCAGAAAACATGCGTGGATGTGCAACTCTACACCCAGAGGATACACCATTAATCTGTACTAATAAAGGGGAATAGCGAGCTAATCCTAGTTCATTTATATTTGGCTTTTGAATGTGTTATGTGTTTTTTGGCAGAAGATTTACCTTCCTAATTATGTCTTACTTAAATTAATAATACAGTTAATTTGTATTCCCTTAGCACACACCAGTTAACAGTGAGAAGAAACGTACTTAGTGATGAAGGGAAATCGTCTTGCAATTTAAAAGCTTCTCTGATGAGATTGTGTATATGTGTGCATGTTGACACTGTACATACATTTAGAATAAAAGTCCTCAACACACTGCAAAAACAGGAGTTAAAGTGATGTGTAAAAATTTCAGTCACCTCTTGGCTAATTCACATCATCATCATTTCCCTCTGAAGTTTTTCATACTTCTTCTAAGGCAAACAATTTAGGATCTTAAACCTTTAATCAAGAAGCATGTTTAGGACACCTACTATATACTGAGCACTGTGATTGGTGGTGTGAAGGGATATGAAGGAATATAGTCTATTTCCTGCCTTAAGATCTGAAAATATGGAAGATATGAAGAGAATCCACCCAGAGGCACATTGGAAGAAAGGCCTGGCAATCTACTTCCAAAAGGTCATAGCCACTGAAAACCCTACTCACAGCTCTACTCTGAAATGCATGGGGTCTTCATGAGTTAGAATTGACTTAATGGCAACTGGCAATTCCTCATATGCTTGTATTTGCCTTCTTTTTACAGGTAGTCACACTCTTATGAAACATCTATAGACCTGGATTGCTAATATGGCAGGAAGTAGCGGTAATTAATGAGTTTTCCTTTGAACAGAGTCAAGGAAGTTGGGATGTGATATCAACTCTGTACACATGGGGTTGCCATGAGTCGGAACTGACTCCACAGCAACTAACAACAACCTGATAAACAAATACTGAATTACCTGCTTTCGTACGCATGAAGACGATTTTACAAAATTGGATACGGAAAGCAAATCGTACCTGTTTCACAAATCATGAACATATATTTGAGAGATTACAATACAGTGAATTTCACCTCTCACTTTTAGCACAAGCATTGATAAGACTCTTGTAAGTTCAGCTAATACTAAAAATACCATGGAGTCTCTTTAATAATCTATCTCTTATTAGTTCTTTGGACCAACATGTACTTAGCAATATCATTATGACATTGTAGAAAAAGAAAAAAAAAAAAAACTACTGGGCTTACAGTCAGACATGGCTGAATTCAAATCCTTTCTCAGATTCTTTATAGACTTGGGCTGATTGCTCAGCTATAATGAGTAAATAAAATATGTACACTTATATCTACGTATTTGTTGCTGTTGTTAGGTGCCATTGAGTCAGTTCTGACTCATAGCGGCCTTATGTACTACAGAACAAAACACTGCCCAGTCTTGTGCCATCCTCACAATCATTGTTATGCTTGAGTCCACTGTTGCAGCCACTGTATCAATCCATCTCACTGAGGGTCTTCCTCTTTTTCGCTGACCCTCTACTTTACCAAGCATGGTATTTTTTCCAGGGACTGATCCTTCCTGATAACATGTCCAAAGTATGCTTTGCTTCTAAGGAGCATTCTGGTTGTACTTTTTCCAAGACAGATTTGTTTCTTCTTTTGGCAGTCCATGGTATATTCAATATTCATCACCAACACCACAATTCAAATGCGGCAATTCTTCTTCGGTCTTCCTTATTCATTGTCCAGCTTCCGCATACATATGAGGTGACTGAAAACACCATGGCTTGGGTCAGGTGCACCTTAGTCTTCAAGGTGACATCGTTGCTTTTCAACACTTTAAAGAGGTCTTTTGCAGCAGATTTGCCCAATGCAACGCATCTTTTGATGTCTTGACTGCTGCTTCCGTGGGTGTTGATCGTGGATCCAAGTAAAATGAAATCCTTGACAACTTCAGTCTTTTCTCCATTTATCATGATGTTGCTTATTGGTCCAGTTGTGAGGATTTTTGTTTTCTTATGTTGAGGTGTAATCCATACTGAAGGCTGTGGTCTTTAATCTTCATCAGTAAGTGCTTCAAGTCCTACCTACATCATAGTGCACTTATAAGAACTAGAAATAATATATGTTAAATACTTTAGAAGAGTTCGTTATTTTAGAAATGTTCCCTTTATTTTATTGGAGCCATACTTTGATTCTTTTTAATTACAATTACATAGAAATTTCAGGACACCAAACTCAAAGAATTTTACAAGCTCTCTTCATGGAATAGAATAGAATAAAGTAGAATAGAAAGGAAATTAGAGAACATAATATATTTTTCTATTTTTTTTTAATTTCAATATGCTTTATTTTTAGAGCAGCTCTAGTTTTACAGAAAAACTGTGCAGAATGTACAGAGAATTCCCATATATTCCCTCTCCCTCCTGCACACAGTTTCTCCAATTATTGTGGTACATTTGACACCTTCTACAGAATCTCCCACACCAGGATGTGTCAGGGCCAGCGTGAGTGACTTGATCACATCCCAGTATAGGATGCGACTCCACATCCATCTTCTATAACTCTAAAAATGGCCACTCTCTCCATTACCCCATACAGCCCTCCAGTCACTTGCCACCCACCCTCCAGGAGCGGTGACATCAATTCAGGTGAGTTCCCTCTACCTTAGAATCTGAGACAGGAAAAAAAGGACAGACCCTTCTAGACAAGCTCCCTACCCATTTCCCATCCAATGTCATTTTTTTTATATCTTACTTTAACTTTTTACTATATTTTAGTTGTTCTCCTCTTAACATTTTTCATTTAGTCTTTTTATTTTCGTCATCATTCCTTCTTCACTTCCTTCCCTATCTTAACATGTTTGTCTTTCCTTATTCCCTGTCACACTTCCTTTTGTTACCTATTTCTTTCTTTTCTATTATTTAATCCATTAAAATTTTATTCTATTTATCTTCTTTTACGTTTTTAAGGTATTTTACTCACAAACCTTTAAAAATATTTCTAACTTCATTCTCCTCCCCAGTCTATTCCAATTTTCTCTTCTCTGTTTGACACATTATAGTGAACTTCTCACAAACACTGAGAGAACTTTCAAAAGGTCTGAATAAATGCAGGGATATACGATGTTTGTGTATCAGAAGACTCAATGTAGTTAAAATGCCATTTATCCTCAAATTGATCTATAGAGTCAATGCAATTCCAATAAAAACCCCAGCATGCTTTTTGTAGAAATTAACAAAATGATTCTAAAATTCATAAAGAAAGGCAAAGAAATTACAACAGGCAAGATAGATCACTGAAAAAGAAGAAATTTAGAAGACTTATCCTACCTACCATCAAAACTTATAATAAACCTATAGTAATCAAAACAGTGTACTACTGACCCAAGATAAAAAAATAGATTAATGGAATAGAAAAGTCCATAAATAGGCACCCAGATATATGGTCAATTATTTTTTATATATAATTTTATTCATTTTGTTGTTGAGAATATACAAAGCAAAACATACACAAATTCAACAGTTTCTACATGTACCATTTAGCAATACTGATTATATTATTCGAGCTGTGTAACAATTCTCACTCTCCTTTTCTGAGTTGTTACTCCCCCCATTAACATAAATTCACTGCCCCCTAAGGTTCTTATCTAATTTTTGGAGTTGCTGTTGTCAATTTGACCCCATATAAATAGTTCTTAAAAGAGCATAAAGCTTAAAGCAGGTATTTTTTACTAGGTAAGCTGAACTAATATTTGATTTTAAGAAGACTTCAGGGGATATTTTTGGTTTAAGGTTTAAAGATTATCTCAGGGCAATAGTTTCAGAGGTTTATCCAACCTACATGGCTCCAGGAAGTTTGGAGTCCATGAGAATTTGAAATTCTGCTCTCCCTCCCCCTAACCCCCACCTTTGATCAAGATTCTTCTATGGAATCTTTGATTAAAATGTTCAGTAATGGTATCCAGGTACCATTCAGTTTTTCTGGTTTCATAGCAAAGGAGGCAGTTGCCCATGGAGGAAACTAACCACACATTCCATATCCTTTTTTCTATTCCTGACTCTCCTTCTTCCTCCATTGTTCCAGGCGAACAGGTCAATTAAGTTTTTAATGCACTTTATTTTTTTAGATAAATTTTAGGCTTACAGAAAAATTGCACAGAAAGTAGTGAGAGTGCCCACAGATCCCCTCTTCTCTCTACATGCTGTTTTCCAATTATTAACATCTTGCACTCATGTGGTATGCTTATTAAAACTGATGAACCAATATTGATACATTATTGTTACCTAAAGGGTCACTATGAGTCAGAATTGACTTGAAGGCAGCCGGTTTGGTTTCTTTATTGTTAGCTAAAAACCTGTAGTTTACATTAGGGCTGACTCTGCGTTGTACAGTCCTATGGGTCTTGACAAATGCATAACATCATGTATGCAACACTGTAGTATCATGCAGAATAGTTTCACTACCCTACAAATGCCCTATACTTCACCTATTCATCCCGGTCACCCCTTGAAACTCTGACAACCACTCATCTTTGTACTGTCTTTGTATTCTGCCTTTTCCAGAATGTCATATCGTTGAAGTCATATGGCATGTAGCTTTCTCAGATGGGCTTCTTTCACTCAGCAGTATGCATTTAAAGTTCCTCTGCATCTTTTCGTAGCTTGATATATCACAACTTTTTATTGCTGGTTTATACTCATTTGTTTACCCACTCACCTACTGAAGAACATCTTGGTTGCTTCCAATTTTGGGCAATTATGAATAAAGTTGCTATAAACATTTGCGTGCAGGTTTTTGTGTGGACATGTTTTAACTCATTTGTATAAATACCCACGAGCATTATTGTTGAGTCATATAGTAAGACTATGCTTAGCTTTGCGAGAAACTACCAGACTATCTTCCAAAGTGGCTGTGCCATTTTGCACTCCGACCGGCTATCAATGAGATTTCATGTCGCTCCACATCCTCAGCAGCATTTGGTGTTGTCAATGTTTTGGATTTTAGCCATTCTAATAGGCACGTAGTGGTATCTTGTTTTAATTTGCAATACCCTAGCGACGTACAGTGTTGCGCATCTTTTCATATGCTTATTTGCCATCTGTACATCTTCTTTGGTGAGGCGTCTATTCAGATCTTTGTACAGTCTGTAATTGGGTTATTTTTTTTGGAGATTTATTTACAATTGGGTTGTAATTGATTGTTGTCACTGTTGAATTTTAAGAGTTCTTTGTACATCTTGGATACAAGTCCTTTATCAGGTGTATGTTTTGCAGATATTTGTCTCCCAGTTTGTGACTTGTTATTTTATCCTCTTAACATTGTCTTCTGCAGAGCAGAAGTTTTCAATCTTAATGAAGTCCAATTAGCCAGTTTCTTTTATGGCTTGTGCCTTTGATGTTATATCCAAAAACGTATTGCCCAATTCAAGTTCTCGCAGATTTTCTCCTATGTCATCTTCTTGAAGTTGTATAGTTTTTTGTTTAACGTCTAGGTCTGTGATGCATTTGTATTTAATTTTTGCGAATGGTATAAGGTCTGTCTAGATTCATTTTTTTCATGTGGCTGTCCAGTTGTCCCAATACCATTTGTGGAGATAGGTAATATTTTTATAGAATTTAAAAGGTACATAAATTACAGTGTGGGGATTTATATGCAAATGTTTGTTATTTAAAATGTGATGCAGGAGATGTTTATAGATTTATTTAGGGCATGAAAGAGTCACTTACACCTTTTAGTTGAAACTTACTGAATTTATGGGAAGAAACTTGGAAATTGCAGAGTTGCAGGGCCCTTACATCATACCCCTCATAAATATGGGACCTACTGTTTACAAAATAATGTTAAAGTAAGAAACAACCTTGCATGTTATCTTCGGCAGAGCCAGTAGCTGTGCACTAAAATTCAGCCCTTCCTTCTTCACTGTTATTTGATTTATAGCTTGGTACACGTCTGGCCAGCAATATCAGTTTCCAACCTTTCTTGTATTGGAAGAGGTCATGTGACTAATTTTTCTTCAATAGAAGGCAAGCAGAAGTGATGTGTGCCCCTGATTGCCTTAAGAACAGCCCTGTCCTCTCCCTTCTCATCCTGTAGGCTGGAATGATAATAACCAAAGCGAACTTCAACATCACATGCTGAAGAAGGCATAGCCGCCACCAGCCTGAGTCCCTGAATGCTGTGTGGAGCAAAAGACCACTAACCTGGAATACCCACCTGGAACTATGATGTGAGAAAAATAAGCTTCTATCTGTCTTGTTTGAGACATTGAATTTTGGGATCACTTTTGTTACTGCAGCTTAGCATTTTACCCCAACAAATACTTTCTTTGATTGAAACTATGCAAAAATGCATGTTTATATAATGATACAGATAACAAAGGGCACTGTAGAAGTATAAATAGTGATTAGTTTCAGTAATGTTTTACAGAGTTGTTTAAATATTTTCAAAAGATGTAATGAAATTTCTTTGGGATAATCAACTATTATGGATCAGTCAAGTGCCAATCAAACACACAATGGTATCTTAATAGATTCTGTTTTCCTCTGAAATCCAAACAAAGCCATATATAAAAACATGAGAAAATTGCTAGGGCAATTCACATTTGGTTTCTAATTGCACATTTACCAGAAGAATGTTTGGCATTTGAATTCAGCATTTAAATTCACTATTATGCAACACCAATCTGAATTCCCAAGTTGAATTAAAAAGGTCATTACCCTCTGGAACTGAAGGTGCTCTTTTAATTACAATATTGCTAACGAATTGGGAAAGAAGGCAGTTTGGCTTAGTTCAATTAGTATATTTAAGTCAAAGCAAGCTCCACTGAACATGGGGTGTCTTTCCCAGTGGCTTATGTTTTGTTTTCTTTTTTTTTTTTGAATGGGATAGTTTGGACACAACCTTGGCACTTTAAGTCTCTCCTTTCCATTTGATCTCTGAATTGCTGCTAAAGCTGTTAATAGTCCAGTGCTTAAAAAAAAAAAAAAAATTCATTTTACAAAATTCTTAAAATTTATGTGAATACTGATAAAACAGTTTGATGAGAAATTTTTAACTTGGCTTTCTGAGGTAGAGTAAAACATAAGCCATCTTTTCTCTAGCTAAAAACAGTAATTATCTAATTGCTTTATCATAGTATCTTGCATACACTGTGCAGTGGGAAAAAAGGGGAAAAAATGAACATATTTGGCATTTGACTACCAACAGTGGTTTTTCAAGGTTAATGTGTATTAGGAAAAAGGCATTGCATCATGACATTACAAACTAAAGAACACATTTCTGTGGCGAGCTCCAAGCTTTCCTATCTGTTTAGGCTTCTGATGAGCTTAACTGTAATTGTTTTCAGGTTAATAAGAGGCAAATGGAAGTCTTCCCTTTAAAGCAACTTACTTACACAGCTCAGAAAATTAACTCTTATGTTCAAGCAATAATAACAAAACTCTGCTACAAGATTATATTTAAATAAAGTTCAGAATAGCTGCTTGTAACATCTGGAATTTAACTTCAGGGGAAATAGTGGATTCTAATTTGCCCAGGTTATTCCCTTAGCAATGGCAGTAGGGGGCTTGGAAAAATTTTCCATGCAAAACATCGCACAGATGTGAGTCAGCTAGACTGAGTGAGCCATTTATTCATTCTCTCAACAAAAGCACTCAACAGCCTACTGTGAACTTGGAGCCTGGGAAGCTACACAGAGAAAACGTTAGGCCCTTTTATTTCTGTACATGGACCCTGCATAGTGCAAACAATGAGTTCAATCGCTAACCCCAAGGCTGGAGGCTGGAGTCCACTCAGAGGTATCTCAGAGGAAAGGCCTGGTGATCTGCTTCTGAAAATTAGCCACTGAAGATGCTATGGAGCACAGTTCTACTCTGGCACACATTGGGTCACCATGAGTCGGAACTGGCTTATGAGCAACTAGTTTTCTCTTTCTATAAATTGTCAGTAAGACAAAGTCTCAGCAAATGAGAAGAGATCTCCTTCCAGTTAAGCAATGCAGCCACAGACGTGTTCAGAGCATTCTTCTCTGACAAGCCATCCATTTGGCTTTTTAGCTTTAGCAAAGTCATCTTTTTAAAATATTTTTTCCATTATATTCAAGTGAGACATGATCTTTAAAGAAAATCTGGAAAATAAAAAAAAAAAGGAAGACAAATATCCTCTCCCTTCCCCAAAACAGAGCCCTGGTGGCACAGTGGTTAAGAGCTTGGCTACTAATCAAAAGGTTGGCAATTTGAATCCACCAGCCACTCCTTGGAAACCCTATAGGGCAGTTCTACTCTGTCCTATAGGGTCGCTCTGTGTCAGAATCGACTCCACAGCAACGAGTTTGGTTTTGGTTTTTTCTCCAAAATAAATACTGCTAACATTTTTCTTTATTTCCTTTCAGGTTTTGTTTATCTCCCTTGTGTGTAGTTAAAAAAAAAAAAAGATGTTGTAACTATACTCTTTCTTTTCTTTTGTCCTCAGTGTTATCACAAGCATTTGATAAAACATTTAATGGCAGTATATTTCATAGCATACCATGATTTTTATTATTGTTTTCCTCATTGCTGTGGATATGTGTTCTCCTCCATTTTTGTGGTTATACATGAGATGATCGTCTTTGTGAATACAACTTTCCCATGAATAAACGTATTGAATCAAAGTATAAATATATTTTTAAACTACTTCATTCACACTGTCAAAGTAAATTCCCCAAGGGTTGAAACACATCACACTGTCTAACAAGAGAGGAGAATGCCCACTTTCTTTATCCATGTATGTACATGATATATAGCTCACTCCAGTGTATGTACGATTTTCTAATGAGATAGGAAATGATTACATGCCATAGTTGTTTTAAAATATTCCTATATTTACAATGATCGTATACTGCTTTGGGAAAAGCTTCACATTCATTTCCCACTTCTCATTGTGGTGCTGATGCTTTTTTTGTTTTTGTTCCTTTCCATGGCTTATTAATAAACTATGATAAAGCAATTAGATAAATTTTTATTTGTTTTTCAGAGTGCTAGACATATTAGAAGTATAAACATATGTTTTGTCAAACATACTGCAAATACTTTTCCAATTATGATTAGACTGTAATTTTATGTATATTTTTAATTTAACAAATTACAATACATTTCCCATCTCAAAATGTTAACCTATATTTTCTTCTCGTTTGTGTTTTTCAGTTCTGATAAAGTTCTATAGTATTTGTCACATAGTTCCACACATTTCTTGTCATTCCTGAGAAAACTATTGCTTGTTTGTTTTTACATCAGAACAACACTTGACACTTCACTGAATTTTATTGCTAAATCTAAGAAATTTTGGTTACTTCTCTTGTATAAATCTCCATATCTATTTTTTTAAACATAATATTGGAAACCCACACTATAATTTGGCATTTTTCCCTCGGGTAATTATCTTTCTTATTTCTGCTTTTATTGAATAAGCTTAAATTTCCCAAACTATATAAAATAATAATAATAAATAGGAGTTTCTATTGCTGGTTGTCAGCGTCAGAATGACATTCATTAGCATGTCAGGAAAATACCTTTGCATTTCCATATTTCTCAAAAATATTTTGTTATTGGTATTGGTGGAGAACTTTTTGCATTTAAAGCTAAGAACAGATATTCCATTTTATCAACTTCTTCTGGCATCTACCAAAATGATCAAAAGTTTTTTTTTACTTTGTCTCTAATTAATATTAGATGACATTAATATTTTCTTGATACTGTAGAATTAAAGTAAGTTCTTGTTCTATATTACTGACTAGGCAGTGGTAGAAGTTTTCTGAATGTTCTGTTGACTCGTTTTTTCCGGTATTTTATATTAGATTTTATATCTATAATCTTAACAAGCATTTTTCTATAATTATTATTTCTGTGCTATTTTTGGAAGGCTTTGCTATCAGGACTATGTCTGAGTAACAAAATGAGTTGGTAGCTTTCCATTTTTTGCAAGCTCTGCAAAAAATTCTAAAGTATGGGAATAAGTAGTGGTTTTAACAGTCTAGAAAATTAGAGTCAGAATCTTATTTAGAGCTAATTATTTGATAACATTTTAATATTATTCATGACTATTAGCACATTCATATGTTTTTACCTCAGTTCAATTTTGGCAATGTATTTTTTTTTTGGAAAATTCCTTCTGAGACCTCAAATGTGTAAAGATATAGTTGTATATAGTATTTTCTTACAAAAAAAAAAAAATTTACTTTATTACTATATTCCATTTTAATTTATAATACTTATAATTTTATATGTCTCCTTCTTGTTATTTGATTCTGCCATGGGTCTTATTTATTTTTGCTTTAAATACTCAGAGTTGATTTATATATAAGTTTTTCTGATATCTCTTTTCTAATAAGTAAATTTTACTTCTTTTTATCTTCATCATTTTCTTTCCTTGGGTTTTTTGTTTGTTTGTTTTTCAATACAAGAGGGGATTAAAGAGGAAACTGTTATTTCTTCACAATTGTTCCTTTGCTCTCACTCTTGCCACAGTTCAATGTGGGCACAGTAAACTCCTTGCCTCATTGAATTAGACTTGGCCATGACACTTGCTTTCAGCAAGAGGATATGGGTAGAAGTAAAGGTGTATCACATCCAAGCAGGGGCTTTAAGGAGAATTCCATGTATCCCTCTCCCCTTGTGTGCTCTGCCTTGGGAATATACGTCCCACATAGGGACAGATCCTTCAGTCTGCATCCTAGAAATCCAAGATGCTTGGAGCCAACTTGAATCCAACCTGCAGCCTGTAATGAGCTGAAGCACCTATCACCATCCAGTCTCTTTCAACTTGCTGAGAAAACACGTATAGTGTAGACATTGAGATTGTATGTTTCATGCAGTGCGACCTAATGTAAAGTGGCTAATAGAGTTTTATATTATTTTTTCTATCATAATAACTTGAATCCCAACATCATTTATGTTCCATCTTCTTGTTTATTAATAAATTAACTAAAACCATGCCACTGAGTACAGCTTTGTTAATATGCCTCACATTTGATACTCTCATTTTTTTATTTCTAAAAAGTCTGAAGTTATAGTTATTATTTCCTATTTGACCTAACAGCTACTTCAAATATATATTTTTAATGTCTATATATGTGGGTTTTTATTTTTTAAGAAGTGTTATTAATTACAGTGTTATTGTTCTGATTTTAGAGAAATGTGGCATTATGAATTGACTTTGTGAATATTTAGGTTGTCTGTATGGTCTGAAATACGATTTTTAAGGCTGTTTTTGTAAATAATTAAAAAGAACATTAATTGGATTTTTAGTAACACTTTATATTTAGATTTCTTTAAGCTTACCTGAAAATTTGGATACAATTGGGGAGATAAATCTATTTGTATTTATTATTATTATTAGTGATAAGTTTGGGTTTATCGCTTCCTAAGTTTTTAAACATATCCTTAAACCATTTTCTCTGACTAGCAAAATTTAAGAAAAATTAAAACAAAAAAAATTGACTCATCCCCACATCCCTCCCCACCACATGTAAAACGAAAAATTTAGCATGATTTTTCATTTCTAGATAACCTTAATCCCCAATATTTGATAATATATTTTGGGATATTATATGTTGATTATGATTATTTTAAGTCCACAAAATCATATATTTATTATTTAGGATCTTTTCTAAAACATTTACAATATATTCAGTTGTTAACTTTACGAAAAAGAAGTTATTGTGAATTAGTTGTTTATGTTAAACTAGAATCAAGATCCACAACCAGTGTTTTATCTTATTGAATTCTCCTTGTTTAAGTTGTTAAACTCTCCTCATTTATATCTGGTTGAAAAATATTTTCAAGTGAGACGATTCAAAAATCATTTATGGGTAAAATAATTTTTTTGAATTCTTGTACTTCCAAGAATGTCTTCACATGCAAATGACAACATGGCTACTTGTGTAATTACTGAAGTGCATTTGTTTTCTACAAAAGCCCATCTGTCATTTACCATAGTGAAAACAAAGTTTGAAACTAACTTAATGGCTAATCCTTTTAAGTAAATCTCTCTTCCCTATGCATCCTCACACTAGGATTTGCCTATATTATCAAAATTTTTAAAATTAGCAGGATATTTCTAAGCATAGGTCTTTTTTCATTAACTTTTCATGCAACACAGTGATCCCTTTATATTCACAAACTCAAAATTTTATCAGGTCAGAAAATAGGTCTTTTACTATGACTTTGGTTATCGTTTAGATCAGTTTGTTTTGGTTTGATTCCCAAAGATGTCAGCTGTCTATAAATTGCATCTTTGTTTTCTCTCCTCCAAATCTATTATGTCTTTGATCGATTTGCATTCTTAGTGTGCTTTTCTAAATTGTTCTGTAAGTCACTGATTGGATTTCATGTTTTGCTGATTCTGTTTTACTACTTCCAATGAATATTTTAATTTTTATATATTTTTAATTTTCTAATTTTCCTTCTTATCACAGATTGCTTATCCTATCAACCTGTATCTCTACAAAGTTTTACATTTTTATGTTATCTTTCATCTCCTCTTCAGTGAATTTGTTTTCTAGGTCTTTATTATAGGCCTGGCCATCTGCTTCCATTAAGATTATAGCCAAGAAAATTACATGGAACAGTTCTACTCTGTAACACACGGGGTCACCATGAGTTGGAATCAACTCAATGGCAGATAAGAACAATTGAGAAAGTAAAGAATATATATTCTAGAAAAATCTTCTGCTCCAAAAAAAATTTCCCCTGGGAATCTTAAGACATTGGATATTTCTTCTATTATTAAATCTTCCCAGAGACCTTTCTTTGGTTTTCATACATTTGAGTAAGGATATGACTACCCAGGTCTAACACGTGTCATACAAATTGGTGTTTATGCTCCTTTTAATCTCCGTCATATTTTCTTAGGTATAGCCAGAAATTTCTTTCTGATCTTGTCAAAGCAATCTAGCAGAATGAAGCTGTATCTTTTCTTGCTTTCTAATCCTTTAAGTGAGGTGAAATTATTTATGGATAATTTCAAGCAGCATGATTTCTTTGGAGTCCCTGGGTGGTGCAAATGGTTAAGTGCTCAACTACTGGCCAAGAGGTTGGCGGTTCAAACTCACTCAAATGTGCCTCAGAAGACAAGTCTGGTGATCTGCTTCTGAAAGGTTACAGCTTTGAAGATGTGTGGGGGAGTTCTACTCTGTACACATGGGATCACACAGAGTCAGAACTGACTCCACAGCAAATCACAACAACAAATGTTTGTTGATGCTGTTGTTTTTCACAGCAGTGGTATTTTATGGCTCCATTTACAGTCTCCTTGATTTTGTGTTATTCCCAATACTTTTCACCTCTGACCATTTTGTATTCTGGTAGTTATAGCCTTCAGAATAAGGTTGGGAGATGTGAAAGAAGATAGGAAACTGTTTCAGTTACCTCAGAACATTGCCGCTCCTTAGGTTTTTGACTACTACCAGACCGTCTGGATATACACATGGATTATAAGTCTCTGAAAAAATGACCCAGAGTGGGAATGAGTGGGAGATATCTCCTACCCCCTTCCTACTGGACCATACTGCTGTATTTTAGAATCTAATCAACTGTCCACTGAATCAACTGTCCATTAGAATCACCTGGAGGGCTTATTAAAAAAATTAAAAAATAAAAAACATAACTGGCACATCACCAGAGCATCTTATTTAGTGGGAGAAGGTGGGTCCTGATAATTGGATTCTAACAAGTCCCAGGTACCAGCTGCACTTTGAGAACCACTGATTTATATCTATTCTTCCAAGTGAGTGGGCAATCCCTTGAAATGTTTTGACTGAAATTTGTTCAACTTTCATGTGTTTTTGTAGGTATTTTCATGGGCAGGCAAAACAGGTGAGTTAAGAATTCCTAGCTAGTGATTTACTCACAATATATTACAAAGAGGCCAGTTGGAAATAAAATGCTGTATTTCACTCTCTAATAGAGCCATCAAAAGTACTTTGCTAAGATACTTAATTTGCAAATCTACTTCTGAGCCAGATTTTCTGCAGGAAACTGGTTTTTAATAGAGGACTAAATCAAAAGTTCCTAAATAAGAAGATAGAATTAAGCCCAGGAAGAGGGGGACAACTATATGTGCATGTATATTATATCATTATATATTATATATATAAATTGTATATATGTATATAAATTTCATATATATACCTGAGAAAGTTGTTAAAGGTACCACAAGAAAAAATTCTAATTCCTGGCTGTACTAAAATATGAAGAACAAAGCCTTTCTTGTGACTATAGACAAGCGCATCCAAAACCTGACATGGAAGTAGAGTGGAAGGGGCCAGATTCTGATCCTTTGGGGATTTATGTCTTAAGACAAGAATTGTAGGACATTGTGTCTCTATTTCTGTTCTTTGCTTTGGGTTACTGAAAAAGAACTGGGCACTTTATTTAAAAGAAAATAGTATTCCTGCCCAGTATTGCCCATATCTTAAATATTCTATTTCTCTAAGAGCAGCTGGGCATGGTGGGACTTTATTCAATCAACGAGAATACCCCCATGTACTAAAATAACTAGAGACATTAGACTTGATGATGTTGTGACAATAGTTTCTAAGAAACAATGCAAAAGTTAAATATAGAGGTGCCATACTGATACAGCATCTGTGAGGCTCAGGGGTACATGCTCCCTAGGTTTTGAAGGTTCTATGTTTCAATTCCAAAGAGAGAAAATTTTGGATTACCTTTATGTGATTACAAATTATTTTTCTTCCATCTATTGAGCTAGTCCCTTTTTTCTAATTTTTTAGGAATTAATGAATTTGGATTTCCCAGCACATGGCAGTTCCATTTAAATGGATTTAAAATGGGCTCTGTTCATTTCCTTTTGCTTTCTACACTTTGCTGTTCTTTATGTGAAACAAACATTTCTTTTTCAGATGCGTTATCATAGACACAAACAGAAACTCCTTTTGCAAATAAATTGTCTTTCTTTTTGTCTTTCCAAGATTATCACTATGTGGGTTTCATGAGGTAGAAAACAAGCATGATCAAATTCTACTTGACTTTTTATGGCCCTTTATTCATAGACTATTTCCTAGAACAGGAAGTGCATAGATATAAAGGAATCTTGCCTTTGTAGTTGAGAAGCTTACAATCTAGCAGGAAGGCGCAAAAACTATCATTATCAAAGTATGATCCATGAGCGGAACAGGCTTCACCTGTAAGCTTGTTAGAAACGCCAATTCATGGACCCCACCTCAACCTAGTGAAGCAGAGTCTTTGGAGATGGAGCCAAGGAAACTGTTTTAACAAGCCCCTAGGTGATCCTTACGCACATGAAAGTTTGGGAACCATTTCTATCATACAGGAAAAACTATTATTTAAATTTTTAAAAAGAATATCTTAGCAGAGCTTGAAAAGTGGAAGCAATGTCTTCTGATGTAGATGAGGAAAGGCTCTGGTACCTGGTTAGCAGCTGAGCACTTAAGCACCGCACCAGCAGGGCTCCTGACAACTGGAGGGTAAGGAGGGCTTTTTACAGGAAATGATGGGAGTGGCTGTGTAGAAGGGTAAGAATGGTATAAGCAAATCCATAAGACCAGGGAAACACACATCCTGTCATTGTATGGATGAAAGGTAGGTCAAAATACAAAGTCTGGAAACATTAGCAGAGTGTTTTGTGGATACCACGGAAGACAATGTGGATACTGGGCACTGCACAGACAAGGCTCAAAGAAGAGCTTACATAGAGTTGGAACAAGAAAGACGATTCCTATTTACAATGGTCATGTAAGGACTGCAAAACATCTCAGATTTTCAGAGCTGAAACAGGCCTTCAAAATTATTTAATACAGCTCCCTACACAATGAATAAGATCCTCTACAACATGTTGGATAATGTTTGTGTGGCCTCTGGCGGGTTATAGTGGATGCTTACCAGAATTCTGTTACCTATATAAAGAAGATATCTAATTAGCAATACAAACAAGTTCTCTTCTGTGGCCCCAAATTTCTTTATTTTGGCAGGGTAAGGGAGGACATTTTTTATCTGCTTGTGACTCAGTATCTCTGGGTACAGGATATTTATAATACACTTTGCTATTCTTGCCTGTTTTATTACACTGCTTAATTAATTAGTAGGATTGGATTTTATAGTATTTTCTCCACAGTTTTCCATCATTGACTCGTGAGTTAAGAACCACCATCTGAAAGGTCAGAGCTTCAACTCATTTCCATTGATATGGAATGAAGGAGTACAAAATTACACTATGGGACATAAGATCCAGGAAGGTCCAACAAACAGGCCAAGGATGCATTTACCTGTATCGTACAACTGCAGGAGCACCAAAAGGCGTGGCTGACCCAAAGCACCACCCCCTGGCCAGTGATGAGATTGCTTCAGGCACAGAAAATGTTAATAGGCATTATTGTATCTGCTTAATTTCAACACAGTGCAACTGCTGATCTTGAATGAGGATAGACTCCCAGAATAAGGGAATAAATTCAGAAAAAATTACCCTCTGCAAATAAACCTAATAAAGTGATCAGGATATGGCTTTTTGCTTATATGTAGATGTTTTTGGAGCCCTAGTGATGCAGTGGTTAAGAGCTTGGCTGTTAACCAACAGGTGGGCAATTCAAATCCACCAGCCATTCCTTGGAAACTCTGTGGAGCAGTTCTATTCTGTCCTATATAGGGCAGCAATAAGTCAGAATTGACTCGACGGCAACAGGTTTGGTTTGGTTTTTTGGTTTTGCTTATATTTAGAAGTTTAGTTATATGCAGAATTAACCTCACATTTTGAGGTTTTGCCAATGTATTCTGAGAAAATCAGACATTTTATGGTAAAATCCTAGATAATTTGGAGACGCACTAAAGTGTATTCTTAAAAAGACATGGCTTTTATATTTCTGCAAGAAAAACTATAATCCACTCAAATGGATTGTAAAGTGTCTAGCATGAGTTGCTTAAAAGGAAAAACGGTATAGGAAGAATGCCTTTGGAGAGAGGAAATTAGAGAGAGTGCTAGGGAGGAGGCGGAGGGGAAATGGGAGGAAAAGCAGGAGGAGGGAAAGTACAGAAAGTAAATTGTATGTGGGTGGGCTGCAGTCTCTAGAAAAGTAACTGCCATCATAGAGCAAAACTATTCTCTAAGACCTATCATCTTCTAAGATGATCTGATTCCATACTGTAAAAGAAATGTTTGGATCATTTACTAGGTTTTCACAGATAATCTGGATGCACCAAGAACTGATTAAGCCCTAAGAGATTTGGATACAGCAAGTCTGTTATGGGGTTCCTGGGTGGTACAAATGGATAAGCATTTGGCTGCTAACTGAAAAGTCCACTCTGAGGTGCCTCAGAAGAAAGGCCTGGTGATCTACTTCAGAAAAAACAGCCATTGAAAACCTTATGGAACACAGTTCTACTCTGACACTTATGGGGTCGTCATGACTTGGAATCAACTCCACGGCAATGGGTTTGGTTCTTTTGAAGTTTGTTTGAAAGGTTTATTTGTTTATTTAGCTCTTTTTAGTACCAGCTTCCATTTCTTTGAACTGGTCAAAAATATCATTTCTTCAAAAAACTAAGAAGTCATTTATGATGATGAACAGAGAATCATGTCATTTGCATAGGACATTCTTCCCTGGAGCATAAAATTAAGTATACTTTTAGGGCTAGAAGAGCCTTATAGATGATCCGTTTCAACATCTTCATCAAATGCAATGGTTAACACTTTGCAAAGTTCACTCAGCTAGTTAGTGAGAGAGCTGGAATGAGGACAGAATATGTGACTCAGACATGTTCCACATGTTCACTCAAAGGATAGGAAAGAAAAGTCATTTGCTTTACCTTTTATATTCTAAACATTTGGCTTTATTTTGGGATAATAACATATAATTGGTTAACTGAGCTCATTTAAAATATCAATGAGTGGTTCACAAACCAGGAATATTATCTAATAAATGTCCAGGAAAGAAGGCTTACCAAGGGACATAGAGAAGGATAATCAGTGTAATTATGTTCCTACTGTGTTTCAATAAATGAAACTGCTCATTTGAGTTTATTCCTGCATTTGAGGTATAATCACTATGTCTTTTAGGAGTTCTAAGAGATTCTTAATGAGAACTAAATTGCAATAATATACTGTGAACTGCCAACAGGATGAACAAATCAATCTTAGGAGAAATAAAACCAGAACGTTGCTTAAAACAAGGATGGTGAGACTTTGACTCACTTACTTTGGACACATCATCAGGAAAGACCAATCACTAGAGAAGGACATCATGCTTGGTAAAGCAGAGGGCCAACAAAATGAGGGAAACGCTTAATGAGATGGATTGACACAATAGCTGCAACAATGGATTCAAACATACCAACAATCATGAAGAGGCTACAGGATGGGGCAATGTCTTATTCTGTGATACAGAAGGTCACCATGAGTTGGAGATGATTAAAGGCAACTAACAATAAGCACAAAGTTGCGATAAAGTATTTCAGAAGTCATCACCCCAAGTGATTGCACAATGACTTCTAAG
Source organism: Trichechus manatus latirostris (assembly GCF_000243295.1). Classification (NCBI taxonomy): domain Eukaryota; kingdom Metazoa; phylum Chordata; class Mammalia; order Sirenia; family Trichechidae; genus Trichechus; species Trichechus manatus. The sequence goes on along the minus strand of NW_004444099.1, from coordinate 3,776,759 downwards.
ATATCTTACCTCACTTCTAGGTGTTAAATTCTTTTAACCATACTAACACTAACACAGAAGCTCTTTAAATCCAAGAGTTGCAATTTAAGACCCCAGCTTCATTATTTTATACGGACTGGCACCAACTCAGTCACTCATTCACTGTCAGCTCTGCCCTCGTACTTCGTGGCTCTCATTCACCACATTGTCGTCTTCTCATGTCTAGTTATTATTCACAACAAGGTCTATGGCACTCCTTATGGTGCGTCTTGTTATTTGTTGGTCTCGATTCCCATGTATTTTCAAGTTTGTCATATTCAGAAATATCCACATAGATTCTAAATATTTTTAAACTTGAGGTAAAAGTCCAGATTACTTACATTTGGTTATTTTACAATTGCCCAAGGCCAATGAACAAAAACTACATCAGCAAACAAGTTCATCTGCTGATATTAATTCGACCATTTAGGAACACATTGCCAAGATGTACAGAATATCTAAAGGACAGAGTCCTTTAAAAGCTCAGCATCTTTTAAAAGCCAAGCCTACTTCTAGAAAAGAAATGCTCCGTATGTGCCTCCATTTATTCATTCATTCATTCAGTCAAGAATTATAGGACGGACACTATGTGCTCCATATGTGCAGGATGCAGTGGTATATAATGCATAAAGACAGCATTCTAAGTGCTGATGATTAAGCTGGAGAAAAAAAGACTTCCAATGTTGCTCCATGATAGAGCATGAGATTATGAGTCATATTAATGACATATACAACTGGGCACTCTGGTAATCACCCTTCATCAACTACCTATATGCCCTTGGGCACATTCCTTAATTTTCTCATCTGTAAAAATGACAAATTTGGACTAGTCACTGTGACTCTTCTATCCCTCTGGCTGCCTCCTACCATTCAGATGTAATCAAATTAGTTTTGTCACTTGGAGCTATCTATTAGAAAAATAGATTTCAAAGCGGCCAAAATCATCAATCAAGACCAAGAAGAATATTTGATAAAAGGTGTCTGTCTTAGGCTGGATTATCTAGAGAAGCAAAACCAGTAAAGCATATAAATATATATAGAGAGAAAGATTTATATCAAGGAAATGGCTCATGCAATTATAGAGGCTGGAACATCCCAAGTCCGTGGGTCAGGCTTCTCTTGATGTACGTAGCCACAGGGGCTGGCAAACTCAAGATCCACAGGTCGGAGAGCAGGGCTCTTGTTCATAGGCTGTGAAGATGGATGAATCCCAAAGATCAGCAGGTAAGACCGTAAGTGAACTGCTAGCTCAAGTCCCAAGAACCAGAGATCAGATGCACAGGAGCCAGCTGCAGGATCCAGAATGAGCAAAAGCCCACAAGCCTTGCCAGAATATCCACTTTATATTCAATGCAGGCCACATGCCCAAGGAAACTCCCTTTCAACTACTCACAGCAGATCCCATCATGGAGGTGATCACATAATATCAAATCTCATCATGGAAGTGATCACACCATCACACAATGATCAAATCACTGAGGATTATGGCCCAGTCAAGTTGACACACAACCTTAACCATGACAGTGTAATAGGAAAAAGAAAAAGAAAAAAAAAAGCTTAACGGGCTATGAATCTATTTAGCTCTGGGCACAAATACTAGCTCTGTCATCTTCTAGCTGTGTGATGTTAGTCAGCTGATTAGCCATTTTGAAGTTTTCTCTTCTATAAAATGAGGCAAATAAAATCTAAATGAGATAATGTATATAGCATTGTCTGCACACAAAAGCACTTAAAAAAGATAGCTATTGCTATAACCAGTATCTGCATAATAATTTTTCTTTTTTCTTTTCTAAGCCCTCTCACGTTAACCATGTAATTTTATCTTCACAAATACCCTGTAGCATGTTACTCTTCCTAATTCTGCACTTGAAGAAACTGAATCAGGGATATGTTCAGTAACCGCCATAGGGCATATTGGGAAACACCTCAATATTTTCCACACAGTAGAGGAAAAAAGAGGCTAAGTAAGGCAAAAGTCTCCTCAATTCTCCATGAGTGTCAAATTTTGCATGACTATTTTCATCCCAACATACCTTAAAAATCTGCTCCCACAACTTTACATAACTTCTTACATGCTGCTGAAAGTGGATGCATTGTGGTGTCTATGTATGAATACATGTGTATGTATCAGAGAGAAGGGTGAACTACCATGGCATTGTGATTTGTGGAAGGGATTATTAATGGCACGTGTGGCATATTTTGCACATTTTTAGTAAATAATCTCAAAGAATTATCCAAGAAAAAAATATTCTTTTCATTAAGTTGGAGGGGACTGAAGCAACACAGAAATAAAATCCAGGAGAGCTGTAACCTACCCAAAAGCATAACGTCCAAAGTCCAATGGCAGACAGCTTACCAAATGTTTTAATGAAATCTCTTGAATGTTACCTACAAGCTTATAAAGTGTCTATCACCTTGGGCCTCTGTGTGTATGTGTGCGCATGTGTTTGCCTCTGTGGTTCATACCTTGGAGAAAAAAGGCATTCAGTCCATTAACAACAAGGTCAAAAAAAAAATCCTTCATATTCTCAGGAAAATAATAAATGAACAGGAAATTCTTCAGCCTAAATGGCTAATGGTTGCTACATTGTGAGTAATAAGTTGCTAAGTCTGCATTTATGTAATGATCACACAATGGAAGCCAGGAGACCTCTGCTTAGCTTCTTAAAACTGCCTGTAGCTCACACTCTCTCCTTCATCACTACAGTTCTTTTTTAATTTAGCAGGTAGCCTTATAGCTGTGAATTTTTTGAACACAGACTGAAGTCTGAAAAACTAGTCTATACCCCATTACTTAGCTATCTGCCAGTCACAACTCAGGTCTAATCTTTATTAGGTCCCTGCAGAAATGTGTGAGACTGACTACAAATTCCAGAAATGGCATACAGTGTTTGTCATGGAAGAGTGCTTTTCATATACTTGGAAGCTTAGGAAACAGGATTCTGAAAATGGAGACACTCAGACCTGTGATGAAGTACCACGCTGGGGTGGATCGTCCTACAACAACTCTTGGGAGGAAGACATCTTAGAAACAAGCGTAGAAATAGAGGAATCGTGGATGATCCCTATGCTTTTCCTCATCTGTCTTCTTTCTTTTTTAAAAAGGTTTATAACAACCATAAAAATCATAAAAATTAGGTACACAATAAGGGATTTTTTTTTCACTGACATGGGTCAAACGGGATGCTTGTACTAACAAGAGTCCAGGCTGCGAAACAGAAGAATTGATGATGACAATACATTTCTTAAAGAAAGCTGCTGACCGTGAGTTCTGCTGTCAGTTCTAACCATGGAGCTCATCGGCTCATCTGCAGTGTCAAAGGTATCAGCACCACCTCATGCGAAACCTCAACAAGAGAATCTAACTGTAAAGAGGCACTGGAAATTGGAAACGTATAATAGCATAAAATGAACGCATTTGGAGATAGAAGCCTTCAAAGTCCTCGAAACATGAATGCCAGATCCATTTGTGTGTCTCCAAGCTTGTAAAGCAATTCCATGGCCATTTTCACTGACTCCAAGGTTATCTTTCTTTTTTCTTTTTAAATGATACTACTGCTTTAAAGTTTCCACTCTAGTCCCTGCCAACGTTGCTGAAAACTGTTGAATTTTTGGAATCAGATAAATCTGTTAATTTGAGTGTAAAGGGTCCATCCCCTTGTGGCTGCTTTCCTAGGTGTATTTTATAGCTGACATGTTGCTAGTTGACAGATGCATGACAGCTCTCATCTAATTAACATCCCGCAGATTCCGGCTATAGTGTTTATCCAAAATACTAGAATAATATTAATCAACAGTTGATCAGAGATAAGTGAACGTGTTCACTAATTAAAAGACATCTGTAAATAAGACTTACTTACTTATAAAAAAAAGACTTACATAGTATATCTTTGTATACTATAAGTTTTCATTTTTATCTGGGTTTTGTTTTTTGGTTTTTTTTTAGGTTAATATCCATAATATTACTGTATTGCCAGGCATTGTGCTAAACACTTTACTTGTGCTACCTCACTGGATTCTTACGAAATCTTTATGGGTAGCTATGATGTTATCCCCATTTTCCTAATGAGAGAATGGAAGCTCATAGAGGCTGAGTAAGTTGCTCAAGTTCACATGGTACTGAACTCAGAATTTGTTTGTCTGACTCTATGCTCTTTCCTACTGCTTTATACTGTATGACCTTCTAAGGTCCTTCTAAGTTTTGGTCCTAAAAGTACCACAAAACCTCTTACTTAAATCAGTTTTTAATTTAAATCAGCTAATTTAGTGGGCAAGTTTTCTGGAATTCTTTTCTGGAATATATTATGCACAAAAAAGAAAAACCCATAAACGAACAAAAGAAGAAGAGAAGCTTACAATGTTTTGTTCTGTTTGTTTTTAGTGTATGGAAGAAGTGACAAATTTTTATTATTTACATATTCAGCAATTTAAACTGTTCGCTGAAAACTAAAAAAAAAAAAAAATTAAAAATCAGAAAGGCCTAAGTAAATGAAGAAATACACCATACTCGTGGATTGGAAGGTTCAACACTGCTAAGGTGTCAGTTCTTCCTAAACAGATCCATAGATTGAATATAATCCCAATCCTAATCCCAGCAATATATTTTGTAGATTTTGATGAGTTCATACTAAAATTCATATGAGAAGGCAAAGGAACTAGAATAGCCAAAACAATTTTTAAAAAGAAGAATAAATTTAGAGAACTCACATCACTTGATTTCAGAACTTGCTATAAATCAACAATTTCAAAGACAATGGAATAGGACAGAGACCATAGGTATACCCACAAATATAGAGGTCAATCGTTTTTGACAAAGGTACCAATATATACTATAACATAGATGAATCCTGAAAACACTATGCCAAGTGAAATAATCCAGTCATGAAAGACCACATATAGTAGGATTCTGTTTATACAAAATGTCCCGAATAGGCAAATCTATAGGGACAGAAAACAGATTAGATAGAGAATGTAGTACTCATTTATAAGGCTGAGTCAAAGCACAAAGGTCAACTCCTGTAAGAATTGTCTGTTTTTCTTTTGGAACTTTATGAATAATTTCACAAGAAACTCTTCTCATGCTCTTCTACTTTAGACAAAGTGATCAATAGAATGCAGAATAAACTTGACTGTTTTTCAGTGATGGAAACATTTCTTAGAATCAACTAGGGCAACACTTTCATCTTGCAGAAAGTTCTAAGCCTAGTTATTTTCTTTTGAAAGAACTTTTCTGGGTAAATACACAATTCCAGCTTTAACAAGGTTTAACATACACATAACTGATTCTTTAGCAAGTTCCCCTTTTTCTTCCTCCCTACTCCTACCCTAGCATTCTTTGCAAGAAGCAGAGAAAATAAGGAAATAGTGCTGATCTTCTATGTACTCCTAATCTTCTTTCTTGAACTCACCTCTTCATTCCAGATAACCACTATAGGAAAGAAAGCTGGGAGAACTCTACTTTCCCAAACTGAGTTCCCTTCTTGTATTTTACCACCCAGCTGCTATTCCTGATTCTCACCCACAGGACATGCTCCAGATCATATCAACATCCTTGACAAAAATCTACCTTGCTGAAACTTGTCTTCTACAACTTATCCCTAGAGCAGAAATTGCTTGAACCCACCAGCAGCTCCGTGGGAGAAAAGACCTGGTGATCTGCTCCAGTAAAGATTACAGCCTGAGAAACCCTATGGAGCAGCTCTACTCTGTCACACGGGGTTGCTATGAGTCCGAATTGACCCTCAACAGCATACAACAACAAAAACAAATCTAGCTCAATTGGCATAACACAGTTTATAAAAACAATGTCCTACATTCTACCTTGGTGAGTAGTGTCTTAAAAGCCTGTGAGCGGCCATCTAAGATACTCCACTGGTCTCACCCCTTCGGGAGCAAGGAAGAATGAAGAAAACAGGATACAAGGAAAAGATCAGTCCAAAGGACTAATGGACCACAGCTACCAAGGCTTCCACCAGACTAAGTCCAGTACAGTTAGATGGTGCCCAGCTACCACAACTGACTGCTCTGACCAGGATCACAACAGAGGGTTCTGGACAGAGCTGGAGAAGGATGTAGAACAAAATTCTAACACACACAAAAAAGAACAGATTTACCGGCCTGAAAGAGTCTGCAGAAACCCCGAGAGTACGGCCCCCAGCTACCGTTTTAGCTCAATGGTGAAATCACTTCCGAGGTTCACCGTTCAGCCAGGGATTGGACAGCCCCGTAAAACAAAATGCGAGTAATGAGGCAAAGCACTCCAGGGACAAGGACTAGCAGGCAGAAGGAGACAGGAAAGCTGGTGATAGGGAACCCAAGGTTGAGTAAGGACAGTGTTGACATGTAGTGGGGTTGTTAACCATTGTTATAGGGTAACATGTGTACTAACTGTTTAATGAGAAACTATTTTGTTCTGTAAACCTTCATCTAAAGTGAGAATAGGAGCACAACTGGAAGAATGTAATTGATGTCACTGAACTGCGCATGTAGAAATTTTTGAAATGGTATATATCTTTGGCTATGTATATTTTCACCAAAAAAAAAAAAAAAGGTTGAGAAGGGAGAGGGTTGACATGTCATGGGGTTATTAACCAATGTCATAAAACAATATGTGTACTGACTGTTTAATGAGAAACAATTTGTTCTGTAAACCTTCACCTAAAGTACAATAAAAAAAAATCAGCACGTTTTACACTAAAATCTAGATTTTTGACTTAAGAATTTGGAATGTCTGACATTAGGTCTCTCTTCCTGTACGGCAATGATTGACTAGGATAAAGTTGAGGCTGATCCCTCCATTTCACCCCAAGCCCACCCTACCAAGCCCTTTGACTCATTATTTAGTCCCTACTATAGGCTTAAGGAGCCCTGGTGGCACAGTGGTTAAGACCTTGGCTGCTAACCAAAAGGTTGGCAGTTCAAATCCACCAGTCCTCCTTGGCAACTCTGTGGAACAGTTCTATTCTGTCCTACAGGGTCACTATGAGTTGGAATCGACTTCTACAGCAACGGGTTTGGTTTTTGGTTTTTATAGGCTTAAGGATAGGCTAAAGAAGCCCTGGTGGCTCAATGGTTAAGGTTCAGCTACTAACCAAAAGGTCAGCAGTTCAAACTCATCAACCACTACCTGGGAGAGAAGACCTGACGATCTGCTCCCATAAACATTACAGCCTAGGAAACCCTATGGAGCAGTTCTACTCTATCACATTGGGTTGCTATGTCATAATCGACTTGACAGCAAACAACAACACTCTAGGCTTTGAATTTTTACGCCTGCCTTAGGGATGAGGGCAGTGGTGGTTCAGTGGTAGAATTCTCCCTTTCCATGCAGGAGACCCAGGTTTGATTCCCAGCCAATGCATCTCTTGTGCAGCCACCACCCATCTGTCATTGGAGGCTTGTGTGTTGCTATGATGCTGAACAGGTTTCAGCAGAGCTCTCAGATTAAGACAGACTACAAAGAAAGGCCTGGAGATCTACTTCCAAAAATTAGCCAGTGAAAACCCTATGGCTCACAATGGTACAATCCCCAACAGACTACAGGGATTATGTAGGACAGGGCAGCATTTAGTTCTGGTGTGTATGGGGTCACCATGAGTTGAGGGCTTACTAAATGGCAGGTAACAACAACACCACCTTAAGGATACTCCACAGGCACTACTTGGAGGGAGGTTAAGTGGGAGGGGGCAGGTGATGGAGAGGGGAACCTCTAAATGTGTTTTAGGTTGGAAGAGTACTAACAAAATATCACTTCTACTAGGGACTCAATATGCTTTTGTAGAATAAATGAGGAGGCTAAATTTTATACATTGTGCTGATATATTCCAAGTTTCAAACAATCAACTTACAAATGGACTACTTGTACTTTCTCATTAGAATATGATGCCTGATTTCACGTAAGTCTAATATCCTGGGCAAATCATTAAGCAATAGCTAAGCAGTTACACAAGAGTTAGAAAGAATGACTGCATACAGAAAAAATGTACAGGTATAAACATGTGCTTCCAGCTCTCTGCTTATCTAGTTAGGGAAGGTGGAAAAAGATTAGAGACTTTTAGGAAAAAACAATCAACTCTCGGAACTTCTGCAGCTTGATCTACTTTTTAGATGGTCTTTTGCCTAAAAGCATTCAGAAATGTTTCTCCTCTCTCCATTTGAGGAATTAAACACATAAAACTTGGGATCACTTTCTACTTTTAGATTTGCTGTGCTACCTTAATTCCTTTTAATCGCTGGCATCCAAAGAACTGAGTTTGATTCCCTTCTCTGCTGTGTGACCTTAACCCAGTTGCTTAATTTATCTCAGCCAGGGTTTCCTTATCATCAAAATGGTAATAATGTTACTCATCTCATTCATTGTTGTAAGCATTGGTGTAATGAGGTAAAGTGCTTTGCATGATGCTGGTACAGATCACTAAAAGTTTTATTCTTTTTTTTTTTTAAATCTTTTTCTCTTACCATTATTTTTTAAAACAGGAAAGAATTATTCTTACCCTATAAAAGCCATAAAATTGTAGCCTCCTTCATGCAAAGGAATTCAACTGTGGGGATCATAACAAATTATGGATAAAATTGCAAAGAATGGGAATTCCAGAACACTTAATTGTGCTCATGGGGAACCTGGACATAGATCGATCAAGGGCAGTCATACAAACAGAATGAGGAGATACTGCGTGGTTTAAAGTCAGGAAGGGTGTGTGTCAGGGTTGTAACCTTTCACCATACTTATTCAATCTGTATACTGAGCAAATAATTCCAGAAGCTGGACCATATAAAGAAGAACGGGGCATCAGGATTGCAGGAAGACTCGTTAACAACCTGTGATATGCAAATGACACAACCTTGCTTGCTGAAAATAAAAAGGACTTGAAGCATTTACTGATCAAGATCAAAGACCATAGCCTTTAGTATGGATTATACCTCAACAGAAAGAAAACAAAAATCCTTACAACTGGACCAATAAGCAACATCATGATAAATGGAGAAATGACTGAAGTTATCAAGGATTTCATTTTACTTGGATCCACAATCAACATCCACGGAAGCAGCATTCAAGAAATCAAACGACACATTGCATTGGGCAAACCTGCTGCAAAAGATCTCTTTAAATTGTTAAAAAGCAAAAATGTCACCTTGAAGACTAAGGTGCGCCTGACCCAAGCCATGGTGTTTTCAATCACCTCATATGCATGCGAGAGCTGGAAAATGAATAAGGAAGACTGAAGGAGAATTGACACCTTTGAAATATGGTGTGTGACAAAGAATATTGAATATACCATAGACTGCCAAAAGAATGAACAAATCTGTCTTGGAAGAAGTACAACCAGAATACTCCTTAGAAGCAAGGATGTTAAGACTACGTCTCACACACTTTGGACATGTTATCAGGAGGGATCAGTCTGTGGAGAAGGATATCATGCTTGGTAAAGTAGAGGTCAGCAAAAAAGAGGAAGACCTTTGACAAGATAGATTGACACAGTGGCTACAGCAATGGGCTGAAGCATAACAGTGATTGTGAGGATGGTGCAGGATCGGGCAGTGTTTCATTCTGTTGTACATAGGGTCGCTGTGAGTTGAAATCAACTCAACGGCATCTAACAACAAGAACAAGCTCCTTCATCCACCATCAAGTTACCTACACATATAAAACTAATAAAAGAATTCTCTCTGGTTTCTAGAATCATAGAATGCCAGAATGGAGAAGATTATTTAATCTCTCAGCTTCTGTTTACAGTAAGGGAACTGAATTCTAGAGAGGTTTAGTGATGTGCTAAAGTCACTTAAGCAGGGAAGTAGACCCAGTCTATTTTAAAATGTGAAAGACAACAATGGAAATAGGTTTCAAACAGTATGGTCTCTGTAGAGATCACTCTTAAAGAACACATTGTAGGGACTCACTATACATTTTATTTAATTTAGTGGAATAGTGAATTGATCAAAAGGAATAGGTAAATTCCAATTTGCATTATCAGCTATCAAGTGACTTTCCCCAAAACACTCAGCCAGGATTCAAACCAAAATCTGTCTCAATAGCTCACATTTACCCAATAAACTATGTCATTCACCATCTTTTAAGATTTTCTATAGATTTAATGGACCCTCACTCAACAAAGATCTACTGTATCTACTATGTGCCAGGCTAGGGAAAGAGAAGTGAAGGCTCTAGACAGTATTCCTAAGGTCCACCACAGTGTGGACACTGAAGGCACTGAAGAAATATTTGCTGAGTGAATGAATGAAGACAGAACTCCTGCCCTCAAATGGTTCATCATCTGTCTAGAACTGTGCTGTCCAATGCAGTAACCACTCAACCATATGCGACTATTGACCACTTTAAATGTGCCTAGTCCAGATGAAGATGGGCTATAAATGTAAACATATTCACTGGATTTTGAAAACTTCATTACAAAAGAATGTAAAATATCTCAATAATACCTTTTGTATAGATTACATATTTAAATAATACTATTTTAGATAACTCTGGGTTAAATAAAATATATTATTTTTCTTTTTTATTTGGCTATTAGAAATTTTTAAATTTTATTTGTAGCTTGCCTTCTATTTCTATGGGATAGCACTGCTGTAGAGCCATTAAAGTCCAGGACACTTGCTTCTCTGGTCCACTTTCATTAATAAAACTAGTTTTCTTCTCTCTCTTTAATGTGTAATAGGTTAGGTTTAAATGCAGTTCTTTTGAAATGCCATCCCATATTCGTGAGCTTTGAATCAGTCGTTGAGGATTAGAAATTTTTATATGCAGATACAAAATAGGCCATATGCAGATTCTCCTAAAAGATGATCCCCATTTAGACTACCCCCTGGTTAGAAGCTACAGTAGCTCTCCAGGTCCATTACTAAATTAAGTTCTAAAAGACAAAGTCTAAACTCTTCACCTGGGCAATCAAATGTTCAAGGACATGCATCAACTGCCTCTATCCTACCTCAGGCTCCTGCCAACTTAGCTATCTATATTTTATTTCTATGGTATTCTTGGAGTACAGGGATGAGCATTACATCTTTCTTAATGCTGTTATCTCCACATTGAGATTTATTTTCTCAAATCCAACTCCTTCCTAGTCTCTCTTTCCAAGCTATTCTAATCCCTCCTCTGAATTCCAAAAGGCTAACATTCCATTTCAAAATTTCTACACTTGGTTATGGAAAAGTCTTTAACTTCTCTGTAACTGAATCACTACCTTCCGCTGTGTTCCAAAGACCAAAAAAAAAGAAAATTTATCAAGGAATTTCTAAAACATGGCAAGAAACTCATTATGCATTCAGGTTAGATTTCACAGGTAATGCTCAGCCATGTCTTCTTAGCCACAAGAGAATTAAGATGCTGAGCAGTTTATAACCCAGGAGTGGGCAGTCACACCTGTGTACTCTCTTCTACATAAGCAAAATCATGCCTGACTTTCCCACCAAAAGAGGTGTGCTGCCAAGATGCTCACAGAGAACAGTTGTTGGTTTGTGTACAAGTGTAAGTACGGGTTTGTTCTTTTTATTTTTTTCTTATGGTGAGAAGGAGGCAGAACATAATAGAACTCTGAAAGCTTTATTTATAAGAGAACACATCCTTATTTGAAAACAGATGATCAATTAAAGCAACGTGTGGCATTTGAACAGCATTCTGTCAAAAAGCAAAGATAACAGTGGAGATGATAACAATCTGCACTTACTTTAGAACTGCAAGAGTCCCCTCTGAAGCATTCCCTCTTGGCACCAAAGCTTTGCTAAATCTGACTTGCCATTTTGTGAGTGGGAACAATCAGCTTTGTAGGTTGGAGGGAAGTATTATAATTAAATGTCCACCCACTTTTTCCTTTTTGATGAAAGGCTCCCATGAAACTTGCTAAAATAAGGTACATCAAGACAGATGAATTTTTGATGAGTAAGTCAAAGCAAAGCACTGACAAAGCTGGCTTCTTGCACAGAGAAACTTCTCTAATTCATAGAATTTTTTTTTTATTGTGTTTAAGTGAAAGTTTACAGTTCAAGTCAGTTTCTCATACAAAAATTTATACACACATTGCTGTGTGACCATAGCAGCTCTCCCTATAATGTAACGGCACACTCCTCCTTTCCACCCCAGATTTCCCTTGTCCATTCAACCAGCTCCTATCACTTTTTGCCTTCTCATCTTGTCTCTGGACAGGAGCTGCCCATTTAGTCTCATGCATCTACTTGAGCTAAGAAGCACTCTCTTCATAAGCATCATTTTATGTCCCATAGTTCAGTCTAATCTTTGTCTGAAGAGTTGGCTTCAGGAATGGTTTCAGTTCTGGGCTAACATAGAGTCCGGGGCCATGTCTTCCGAGGTCCCTCCAGTCTCAATCAAACCATTAAGTCTGGTCTTTTTACTAGCATTTGAGTTCTGCACCCCACTTTTCTCCTGCTCCATCAGAGACTCTCTGTTGTGTTCCCTGACAGGGCGGTCATTGGTGCTAGCCAGGCACCATCTACTTCTGGTCTCAGGCTGATAGAGTTTCTGGTTTATGTGGCCTTTTCTGTCTCATGGGCTAATATTTTCCTCATGTCTTCGGTGTTCTTCATTCTCCTCTGTTCCAAGTGGGTTGGAACCAATTGATGTATCTTAGATGCCACTCACTAGCTTTTAAGACCCCAGACGCTACTCACCAAAGTGGAATGCAGAACATTTTCTTAATAAACTTTGTTATGCCAACTGACATAGATGCCCCCTGAAACCATGGTCCCCAGACCCCTACCCCTGCTACTCTAAGTGTTTGGTTGTGTTCAGGAAACTTCTTAGCTTTTAGTTTAATCCGGTTGTGCTGACTTCCCTTGTATTGTGTGTTCTTCCCTTCACCTAAGATGATTCTTATCTACTATCTAGTTAGTGAATGTCCCTCTCCCTCCCTCCCTAACCTCGTAACCATCAAAGAATGTTTTCTTTTGTGTTTAAACCTTTTCTTGAGTTCTTATAATAGTGGTCTCATACAATATTTGTCCTTTAGCGACTAATTTCACTCAGCAGAATGCCTTCCAGATTCATCCATGTTATGAGATGTTTCATGGATTCATCACTGTTCTTTATCATTGCGTAGTATTCCATTGTGTGAATATACCATAATTTGTATATCCAGTCATCTGTTGATGGGCACCTAGGTTGCTTCCATCTTTTTGCTGTTGTGAACAGTACTGCAATGAACACAGGTCTGTATATATCTTTCGTGTGATGGCTCTTATTTCTCTAGGAAGCATTCCAAGGAGTGAGATTGCTGGATCATATGGTACTTCCATTTCTAGCTTTTTAATGAAGCTCCAAATCGATTTCCAAAGTGGTTGTACCATTTTACATTCCCACCAGAAGTGTATAAGTGTTCCAGTCTCTCCACAACCTCTCCAACATTTATTGTTTTGTGATTTTTGGATTAATGTTAGCCTTGTGGGGTGACATGGTATCTTGCTGTAGTTTTGATCTGCATTTCTCTAATGGCTAATGATCATGAGCATTTCCTCATATATCTGGTAGCTGCCTGAATGTCTTCCTTGGTGAAGTGCCTGTTCACAGCCTTTGCCCATTTTTTAATTGGGTTATTTGTTTTCTGTTGTTGAGGTTTTGCATATCTTGTAGATTTTAGAGATTAGATGCTGATCAGATTTGTCACAGCCAAAATTGTTTTCCCAGTCTGTAGCTTATCTTTTTACTCTTTTGGTGAAGTCTTTTGATGAGCATAAGTGTTTGATTTTTAGGAGCTCCAGTTATTTAGTTTCTCTTCTGGTGTTTGTGCATTGTTACTTACGGTTTATATTCTGTTTATGCCATGTATTAGGGCTCCTAGCATTGTCCCTATTTTTCTTCCATGATCTTTATCATTTTAGATTTTATATTTAGGTCTTTGATCCATTTTGAGTTAGTTTTTGTGCATGGTATGAAGTATGGGCCTTGTTTCATTTTTTTGTAGATGGATATCCAGTTATGCCAGCACCATTTGTTAAAGAGACTGTCTTTTCTCCAATTAACAGACTTTGGGCCTTTGTCAAATATCAGCTGTTCATAGGTGGATGAATTTACATCTGGATTCTTAATTCTGTCCTATTGGTATATGTATCTGTTGTTTTACCAGTACCAGGCTGTTCTGACTACCACGGTGGTATAATAGGTTCTAAAATCAGGTAGTGTGAGGCCTCCCACTTTGCTCTTCTTCAGTAATGCTTTACTTATTCTAGGGCCTCTTCCCTTTCCATATGAAGTTGGTGATTTGTTTCTCCATCTCATTAAAAAATGCCTCTGGAATTTGGATCAGGATTGCATTGTATCTGTATATCACTTCAGGTAGAATAGACATTTTCACAATGTTGAGTCTTCCTATCCATGAGCTAGTTATGTTTTTCCATTTATGTAGGTCTCTTTTAGTTTCTTGCAGCAGTGTCTTGTAGTTTTCACTGTATAGATATTTTACGTCTCTAGTTAGATTTATTCCTAAGTATTTTATCTTCTTGTGGGCTATTGTAAATAGTATTGATTTGGTGATTTCCTCGTCAAAGCTCTCTTTGTTGGTGTAGAGGAATCCAACTGATTTTTGTATGTTTATCTTGTATCCTGATACTTTGCTGAAATCTTCTGTTAGCTCCAGTAGTTTTCTTGTGGATTCTTTGGGGTTTTCTGTGTATAGCATCTGCAAATAGAGATACTTTGACTTCTTCCTTAACAATTTGGATGTCCTTTGTTTCTTTTTCTAGCCTAACTGCCCTGGCTGGGACCTCCAGCACAATAAGAATAAGAGTGGTGATCAACGGCATCTTTGTCTGGTTCCCATTCTCAAGGGGAATGCTTTCAGACTCTCTCCATTTAGAATGATGTTGGTTGTTGGGTTTGTATAAATGTCCTTAATTATACTGAGGAATCTCCCTTCTATTCCTATTTTGTTGAGAGTTTTTATTACGAATGGGTGTTGGACTT
>NW_004444099.1:3726581-3761718 GCF_000243295.1 Trichechus manatus latirostris | reverse complement strand
AGTTGTTCTACCTCTGTTTGTGTTAGTTTAGGTAGGTAGTGTGTTTCTAGAAATTTGTCCATTTCCTCTAGGTTTTCAAATTTGTTAGAATACAGTTTTTCACAGTATTCTGTTGTGATTCTTTTAGTTTCAGTTGGGTCTGTTGTGATATCGCCCATCTTATTTCTTATTCGGGTTATTTGCTTCCTCTCCTGTTTTTCTTTTGCCATTTTGGCCAATGGTTTATTGATTTTGTTGATCTTTTCAAAGAACCACCTTTTGGTCTTGATAAGTCTTTCAACAGTTTTTCTATTTTCTATTTTATTTAATTCTGCTTTAATTTTTATTATTTGCTTTCTTCTGGTGCCCAAGGACTTCTTTTGCTGCTCTCTTTCTATTTGCTTGAGATGTAGGGTTAATGTTTTGATTTTGGCCCTTTCTTCTTTTTGGATGTATACATTTATTGCTATAAATTGACCTCTAAGCACTGCTTTTGTTGTGTCCCAAGAGTTCTGGTAGGATGTATTTTCATTCTCATTCAATTCTGTGAATTTCTTTATTCTGTCATTAACTTGTTCTATAACCCAGTAGTTTTTGAGCAAGGTGTTGCTCAGTTTCCATGTGTTCGATTTTTTTTCCTTGTTTTTTTTGTTATTGATTTCCACTTTTATGGCTTTATGGTCAGAAAAGATGCTTTGTAATATTTCGATGCTTTGGATTCTGTTAAGGCTTGCTTTATGGCCTAATATGTGGTCTATTCTGGAGAATGTTCCTTGTGCATTGGAAAAGAAAGTATACTTCTCTGCTGTTGGGTGGAGTGTTCTGTATACATCTATGAGGTCAAGTGGGTTGATTGTGGCATTTAAATCTTCTGTGTCCTTACTGAGCTTCTTTCTCTGTGTTCTGTCTTTCACAGACAGTGGTATGTTGAAGTCTCCTAATATTATTGGGGTGCTGACTATCTCTCTTTTCAATGCTGTTAGAGTTTGTTTTATGTATTTTGGAGCCTTTTCGTTGGTTGGGTAAATACTTATTATGGTTATGTCCTCCTGGTATATTGACCCTTTAATCATTATATAGTGTCCTTCCTTATCCTCTGTGGTAGATTTTACTTTAAAGTCCATTTAGTCAGAAATTAATATTGCCACTCTTGCTCTTCTTTGATGGTTGTTTGCTTGATATATTTTTTTCCATCCTTTGAGTTTTAGCCTGTGTCTTTATGTCTGAGGTGGGTCTCTTGTCGGCAGCATATAGAGGGATTGTGTATTTTAATCCATTCTGCCACTTTCTGTCTCTTTACTGGTGCATTTAGTCCATTTACATTCAGTGTAATTATTGATAGGTACGTGTTTAGTGCTGTCATTTTGATGTCTTTTTGTGTGTATGTGTGTGTTCTTGACAGTTTCTTTGTTCCACTTAATTTACTGTGCTGAGTCATTTTTCTTTATGTATTTTTTTTTCATCCTTTTCCTTGCTGTTGATTTTGTATTTGCTGAGTTTTTATGTTTTTTGTTTTGACTTGTAGGATTGTTAGTTTCCTTTGTGGTTACCTTAATATTTACCCTTATTTTTTTAAGTTTAAATCAATCTTTGATTTCTTTATATCACCTTGACTTCCTCTCCATATAAAAGATCTATGACTATATTTTTTAGTCCCTCTTTTTTGTTTCAATGTTGTCATCTTTTACATATGGACATCTCTGTTTCCCTATCTTCATTGTTTTAGCTTTGATTTATTTTTGTGACTTCCCTATCTGGGTTGATACCTGGTTACTCTGTCCCCTGTTCTAGTCTTGGGCTGTTATCTGATATTACTGATTTTCTAACTGGAGGACTCCCTTTAGTATTTCTTGGAATTTTGGTTTGATTTTTGCAAATTCCCTAAACTCTGTTTATCTGGAAATGCCCTGATTTCATCATCATATTTGAGGACAGTTTTGCTGGATATATAATTCTTGGCTATTTTTTTCCTTCAAGGCTTTATATATGTCATCCCATCGCCTTCTTGCCTGCATGGTTTCTGCTGAGTAGTCCGAACTTAGTCTTCTTGACTCTCCTTTGTAGATGACTTTTTGTTTATCCCTAGCTGCTCTTTAAATTCTCTCTTTATCTTGGTTTTGGCAAGTTTGATTATGTCTTGGTGACTTTCTTTTGGGATCTACCACATGTGGGGTTCGATGAGCATCTTGGATAGATATCTTCTCATCTTTCACAATATCAAGGAAGTTTTCTGCCAACAAATTTTCAACAATTCTCTCTGTATTTTCTGTTATCTGCCCCCGTTCTGGTACTCCAATCACTCGTAGGTTATCTCTTTTGATAGAATCCCACATAATTCTTAGGGTTTCTGCATTTTTTACATTCTTTTATCTGACTTTTCCTCAAATAAGTTGGTGTCAAGTGCTTTATCTTCAATCTCACTAATTCTGACTTCCACTGCCTCAATTCTGCTGCTATGACTTTCTATTGCATTGTCTAATTCTGAAATTTTATTGTTAATCTTCTGGATTTTTGTTTGCTCTCTCTTTAATGGATTCTTGCAGCCTGTTAAATTTTTCATTATGCTCTTTCATAATCTTAAGTTCCTCTATTGCTTTGTCTGCGTGTTCCTTAGCTTGTTGTGCATTTTGCTTGATTTCCTTCCTGAGATCTTGAAGAGTACTATATATCAATCTTTTGTATTCTACCTCCAGTAATTCCAAGAAGTTCTCTTCCTCCGGATAATTTCTTGATCCTTTGTTTTGAGAGCTTGCTGAAGCCATCATGGTCTGCCTCTTTATGTGATTTGATATTGACTGTTGTCTCCGAGCCATCAATAAGGTATTATATTTATTTATTCTATGTTTGCTTTACTGTGTGCTAGCTTCTCATTTTGTTTCGTTTTGATATGCCCAAATAGGCTGCTTGTGTGAGCTAGTTTGATTATTTGTGCCTTTGAAGCTCTAACATCCTGTCACCAGGTGGTTAGATCTATTACTAGGTATGTGAGTCCAGGAGTCTGCATACTTTTCTTGTATGGATTCAGCTCAGGTGTCCAGATAGTCATCAAGTGTGTGCTGTAGGCTATCACCTGCAGTCCTAGATGGGCAGGGGTGATTGGTGTAGGCACAGGTATCTGGCTGCAGTAAGGGGTCATGTACTGAGCAAAGTGGGGCTGACAGCTACCCCTGAGTCTCTGGGAAGAAAGCATGTCCGTGTTCCCTAGAGTGCATAGGTTGGTGGGTTTTGCTGCCAGACTATGGGCACCCAATGCTGTTGGCTGTAAGGACTGGGAGGCACCCCTTATTCTTGGACCCCTGTCGTAGGTGGCTTGGTGGCATGGGTGGAGCCACCAGTCCTCAGGTCCCTGATGTTGGTAGGTGAGGACCCTGCTTAATGGGCAGAGCAGTATCAAATGTCACAAACCTGCCAATCCACCATATAGCTGATAAAGTGAAGTTAGGCTTCAGGTATATATCCTGTTGTACTGTACTAATGAGGGCCTACGCTGTGGAAATGGGCCTACACGGGTTTATGCAGGGGTGAAAGGTGTTCAAAGTCTGTGGACCCCTTATGCCTGTGTCTAGGCAAAGGAGCTGTGCCTGCCGTGAGTTTACGGCTTAGGGGAGCTGGCAGATTATTTTTCCCTGTTGGTTAATCTGTTCCTTCTCCAAGGCCAGGAGAATGGCTCAGGGCATGTGATGGGTCCTACTTCCGGCCCAGAGGACTCAGCAATCACTGAATCCTGCCCAGGACCCGGTGCAGAGTGGGGAAGGAGCAGGTAAATGTGAGAGAGGTTCTTCCCAAACAGGATGTTTTTTGATCTGCGTGGTAGGTTAAACACATGTACTTATCTTTTGCTGAATGAGCGCCGCTTTTCACTGGCTCTGGAGGCCTGAGCAGACTCTCAGTCACTCGGTCTCTCCCGACATGGAAAGCACGTACCAAACACCACTGCTTGCCTCACTGTGCATGCCAGCCAATCTGGCCCACAGGGCACCAGCTCCTGCCGGGTCAGGTCTGGCAACTCCTCGTTGCTTCTGAACCGTCTCTCCCTCCCTCTAACACTCAGTCTGATTCCTCAACTTTGCCTTTAATGTTCAGGGCTCCTAGATTGTCATATATAATTGATTCACTTGTTTTTTTGGGTCTTTGTTGTAAGAGGGACCACCAGAAGCATCTGACTACTCCGCCATCTTGGCCCCACCCATAATTCATAGAATTGTTTTTTCAGATTTAGATCATTAAACCCATTGCTGTCTAGTTGATTCTGAGTCATAGGTCCGAGTAGAACTGCCCCATACCGTTTCCAAAGAGCAGCTGGTGGATTTGAATTGCCGATCTTTTGGTTAGCAGCTGAGCTCTTAACCACTGCACTACCATGGTTCGTTTAGATCATAAGCACTGTGCTATTTAATGACAGTTGGTATTTTAAAATCTGTGGGGGTAAATCAGAGACTTCACTGTTTTAAGTTGGTAGCAATTATAGTATTCAGCTGACTTGCTAAGAACAAACTAATATGATTCAAAAATAATAGAGGAGTTTTTAGAGAAACAGTCATAATAAAGTCATTATAATAAAAAGTATGATTTATTGGATTTAATGCCATTCTTCTGAATAATAGTTACATCATCACATAAATTTACAAAGATTATCTTGGAAGTGGACAAAGTACACTAAAGATGTTATTGAAAAGTCAAAAACTCCTTCAGAGGAAGATTTGAAGCTTGGTTTACAGTGTCAGCTTTGGGTGATTAAGAACAATGGCATTTACTACTGTCACAGTGAAACATTATTTTAAGGTACCCATGGAAAGCCACGTAGGGAGATACTCTGTAAATGATTGGCCTCAAGTCCAGTTTCTGGAATACACAGAGTGAACGTTTTAGAGAGGAAGAGAACTGAGTTGGTATTATGAATGTGTTTCTTCATTCAAAACAGATTTATTGAGCACTAGATGCATAGCCTTTGCTAGTACAGGAGTCTCAAAGCAATAAAAGAGTAAAATCTGTATTCTCTAAAGTGACTAAATATTTTTATGTTTAAGATAAAATTCATATTTTCAGCTTCCTAGCTAATATTATTGGTGGAAGCCAGTAGAGTTAATGGTGCCCTAGGTCACTATCAGGGTGAGCTCAAAGTACTGGGGAGTAGAATCCAATGAACACATTTATCATTAATTGCTAATCACTGTGCTAAGATGGTTTTTAAAATACCAACCCCTTGACTCCTTCTTATTCCCACCAAGGCTTGGTTGATCCAAAAACACAGAATAACTTGGATGCTCAAAGTAGGAGAAGCTTAATAGCGACTTAGTTTAATATAACTAAAATAAAATTATCCATAAGGATCTAGATTCTTCAGGTATTGGCACTACTCAGGGTTCTATAACCATCATTTGACTCATGATCATTTTATACCAAACTATATTAAAATACAGCAGGACACATCGTATGACTTTACCAGAGAATGGGAGTGTTCAGGAGCAATTTATTGGCCATTCTGCACCTCGTCTACATTTTTTTTCTTCAACCCTCCTAATCCTTTGGTTTCCCAATTATTACACATAGAATTTCTCAGCACCTTGTTTTTGGATTTGTGTTCATTTCTACTTTTTACTATTTTGTTTTAAAGTTACAAGTTAACCAATATTTAAAGAGTCCCTTTAACAGCATGGAGTTTTTCTTCAAGGATCTGATAAGATTTCTTTAAAAATGGACTTTTTGTTTCCATTTAAGTCTTACTTCAACAAGTTCACTGATTTTTAGATTTCTTTGACATAGTTGAGGCATCAAAACCTAGATGTGCTGAAAATAGCTTTTTCTTGAAGTCATTTAGAATCTAAGGCTTTCTGCCCTGCTATGTCAAATTACTCAGCTTGAGAATAAGATAGGTATACGTGCATGTCTGTGTATGTTGGGGCGGGAGGGTAAACAATCTATACACAGAGAATTCACAATGTCCTCTGAAACCTGATATATTTAAGATCTATTTCCCGGGATTCTGTCACAGACACTTCTATCTCAATGTTTATAGTATATTAATGATGATTTTCTCTGTTGCTTTGGTTAGGCAGGTCCTTTCAAAAAAAGAATTTTCCTGGGAGATAGATGCAGTGCTCCTTTTTTTCACTGTTGATATTATACACTGAAAAACAACCTAGAGCGCAAGCAGTACACTTGAAAACTATTTTCATTTTCTCCTGTGTCCGTATCTCTTAAGAAACTCAGTCTCTCCACTGACAAATTATTTGTTGGATCATAGGATTTTAGAAACAAGTAATGCCCTTAGACATTACCTTGTGTAATCCTTTTATTATACAGATAAAGCAAATGAAGTTCTGAAAAGAGACATATGGTAGATTAAAGATGGCCACAAATACTTTGCTACTCCTTCCATTGAGAGGGGGAGTCTAAACTCTACCCACACCCCTATGTCTGGATGAGCTCCGTGATTGCTCTGACCAACAGAATATGTTGGAAGTGGATCTCTGCCAACTTCTGGGCCCAGAGCTTTAGAGAATGGCAACTTCTATGTCTGTCTGTTGCTTGCTCTTGGGAATCCCATCTCAGAACCCAGCAACTATGCTATAAGAAGCCTAAGCTATGCAGATAAGCCATGTATAGGCACTCAGATTGACAGCTATAGCTCAGCTCCCAGCTAACAGCTAACATGTACTTCCAGTCATATGAATGTCTCATCTAGTATGTCCAGCCCAGGCAAACCTCTGGAGAGCTCCAACTTTAGCCAGTATCTGACAGCAGTAACCACAGACTTCAAGTAAGAATTGCCTAGCTCTGCCCAGTCAACCTACAATGCTGTGAGAGATAATAATAAATGCTTGTTTTAAACCACTAACTTGGAGGATTTGTTACACAGTAAAAGCTACTGGAACAGAAGAAGGTGACTTGGACCAAAGTTTCAAATTAATATCAGAGAATTAGAACTCACTCACACCTTCTGTCTCCAAGATTAGCATAATCTCATTACATCATGTTAGGGTAACATGCAGAATTAAATAAGACCCCTTCTCAACCACTAACCAAACCAAAAATCCGTTGCCATCGAGTCGATTCTGATTTATAGTGACCCTATAGGACAGAGTGGAACTGCCCCATAGGGTTTCCAAGGAGCAACTGGTGGATTTGAACTGCTAGCCTTTTGGTTAGCAGGCAAGCTCTTAACCACTGCACCACCTAATTCCAAAATCTTAAATTCTTTCAATATTCACATAGAAGAAAGACTTTTCAAAATCCTCAAACTTTCAAAACAAATTCTTAGAGCTGTGTCTACATAATAATAAACCATCATTTGGTAATAAATTAAGGTAGCATTTCCCAAGTATTCCTTGAAAAAGTATTCCTTAGTAAAAAGTATCACAAAAGAAAAAGTTCCTGGGATTAAAAAAAAAAAAAAGAGGAAACTCCAGTTTAAATTAATTGAAGAGGTCTCTTTACTTCAAAAATTTTTAAGAATGTGAATCTCCAAGAGGAGCTCTGGATAGAAATGTTTCCCAAAATTATTTGGCCAAGGATTCCTTTCTCACTGAGCACTTCATGAGATTTATTTTTCATAAAAACACTAAACTGAAAGATGAGAACAGGGATGTAATTTTATTAGCAGTAACAAACTTTTACTTTTAGAATATTTCACCAAAAACTTGTTTTCATAATTTAGTATGAATTCAGTTTATAGAACACATTTTTAGACAAAATCTTTTTTACCATAAGGGCTACATTATTTAGGTGCCTTTTTATGACCTACCTTCTCCCTCTGCTCTGCCCTCTTATTTTCAACATTCTCTTCTGGGAATAGCTGATAAGTATTTGAAGAATGAATACATTGCAGAATAAACAAAACTAGTTAAGTAAAAAATAATTGAATTAATTGATTAAAAATCGTAAACATGGAATTCATCTCAGACTCTAATTAGCCTAGTTTAGGTTTTGTACCTTATTTCAATCCTAGATCAATGAGAATTTTATCACTTGCTCTGTCTCCATCCCATAGTACTTACGAAGTGCAAAAGATATTTTAAAGTTGGGGATGGGGCAGCTTTAGGGCTGAAATGGATCTTAGTAAATCGTCGATTCAGTCACCCTTTGCATTTTCTAGATAATAAGACTGGAATCCAGAGAGAGAGCTTATAGTGCAAATGCTAGCTACGTTTGAAGTCTTCTTCCCAGTAAATCCACATTAAAGATGTTTTGAAAGTCCTCTTCTTTCTTACATGTTATAGCAGACACTATGATTCTAATTCAGGCGGTGATTATTTCTCACAAGTACTACAAGCAATTTGGGCCACAGAACATATATTTTACCAGATTCATGGCCAATATGGGCAGGTGTGGCAGTCAAACCATTTAATAACTAGTATGGCACAAGCAGGAAACCCTGGTGGCATAATGGTTAAGAGTGACAGCTGCTAACCAAAAAGGTCAGCAGTTCAAATCCACCAGGTGCTCCTTGGAAACTCTATGGGGCAGTTCTGCTTTGTCCTATAGGGTCGCTATGAGTCGGAATCGACTAGACAGAAATGAGGTTTTTTTTGTTTTTTTTTTAACAGCACAGGTACTGACATCAGAATAGACATCAGCCATAAAGAACTAGTACACTCAGCACTAATGGATACCAGCTGAATATCAGCTCTGATATACAGATCTGATAAATCGCATTTCCCTCTTCCTTGTCACTGGTTCTTGGCCTTGTGAGTACTGTCACTTTACTTGTGTTACTGAAGAAGAAAGAAATTCTTCCATTCAGGGTCTTACACTTTGGCTGCTTTCTTCTGCCGATAATGCAGTAGGCTCCATTATCTGTCTCCTGGGAATCTTCAAGCACTTTGTAGTTCCTTTAGCATTATGCTACCCGGCTCCCAGTGGTTAAGAGTTCAGCTGCTAACCAAAAGGTCAGCAGTTCGAATCCACCAGCTGCTCCTTAGAAACCCTATGGGGGAAAGCTACTCTGTCCTATAAGGTCACTATGAGTTGGAATCCACTTGATGGCAAGGTGGGGGAGGTTTGTGCATGTGGTTTCCTTTCTGGTTTTCCCTTGTCTCCAGTTTCCAGTGAGGAAGACATTACAAGATTACCATCTCTTCTTGCCCCTATTGAGACATGAGCCAACCCATTACCACTAGTTAATTATTTATGAATCTCTCTGCTCCTTTATATCTTATCCTTTTATGCCACAGTTATGAACATAGTTGAATATTATTTGAAAAGATGAAGGAATAATCCAACCATAAAAATATGGTAGAGAAACAGCAAAATGGTATGAAATAGAATATTTTATACATAAAACTAGAATATGTTAGAAAATAGTTTTAAGGATAAAACAAAGAGTACCTGGGTTTAACCACTTCTTTTGTGTAGCTCAAAACAATAAGCATTTAAGAAAACAAAACTGAACATAGTTTCATAACTCTTTATGAATAAATTCCTTCTTTTCAAAGTGAATGGGGATGGTTTATAAAATTTGACACATATACCTTCATATACACCTGGACCCACCCCTGCTTAATTTGTGATAGTTTCACAAAAGTTTTTATTTGAATACAATTCATCTGTAAACAAGAAATGTGAATCTCATTCCCCTGGATTTAAAGTTCTAGTGCATTTACCTCTACGAGCCTGCTGGTGTGTTCACGAAATATTGCAGCATATTCTTTTATTTCCTTTTCTCGGCCATTCTTGGCAGCTTCAATGAGAACCAAAAGTGGGACTGTTGTATCCAGGAAAGAGTCGGACACATGGTCTATAATAGCCTTACGGAGCTGAGAAGAAATAAACAAATGCAGTGTTTTGTTTTTTTGTTTTTCTGGAAATAGTTCATGTTATTTGTTATTATTTTAATCTCAGTTGTTACAAAATTCATTTTCTATTTTTTTGCACAAGCTCTAAAATTATAATACTTTAAATTGTGTATAAATGTCCCCTAAAAATTAAAATAAACAAAATCTCTGTGAAAAAAAGATCATCCAGCAGTAGTTATCTTGCTCTCAAAAGTTACTTATTTTTTCTTAAATCACACTTACCCCAGAGATTAGATTATGAATAATACTGTATTTTTTTCTCAAAGAAATTGCAGCACTATAATGTTTATGCATGTGTACAAATAACATTGTACATCATGTATTTTCCTAATTACAAAATTAGAAAATGTTTTCTACCGTGTTGGAGAAACTGATAATAAATTCTGATTAGCTAAATTGTAGACTTCATGGTAATTAAACCAAGTTAGATCACTGATTATGCCAGTTGATAACAGATTAATAGAGCAAAGAGAATAATAAATGAGTTTGATGTCCAGTTTTCTCCATTTGCCTTAATTGTTCTTGCCCTCACACCTTAAATTATTAAACAAGTATAACATTCTGCTACAATTAGTTCTTTCAAATTGGATTACATGTAAGCTTATAAATGACAATCAGGCAATTACTCAGCAGATATTCTCTGAGATTTAAAACTGCATTACAAAATTAAAGCATTGTATTTATATAATATTGAGCCCTTAAGGATAACAATATTCTGAAACGTTTCATTAACAATGACAATAACTATAAATGGCCTCAAAAGTTGGTGGGTCAGCCCACTCATTAAATTTAATAACCTCTATACAATAAAACAAAGAGATGACTAGCTATCAGAGAGGAAAATTGTAATTTACCTTCTGTGAAATTTTATCTTAGGGTATTTTTTAAACTAATAGACACTTACTTTAGTTTTGAATTGTGTGATAAATAGTAATATATTTTCAGGACAGGTTGACTGAGACAGCTGAATGAAAAAAAAAAAAAAAAGTCCTGTCTTTCAATAATAATTATAGGATAATCAATTTATAATGATTATAGGTTTCTGGGAGAAAAATACTTCTGCCCAAGATGATAGAAAGTGCTCAGAAAATTTTTAAAATTTTCCACCTACCAAATAATTTCAGTAGGATATAGGAAGATTCCCCAAGGAATGATTCTGCTTAACAAACAAAAAGGCAAATTACTAATGACAACTAATTAATATTTACTAAGCCTTACTAGGACAAGGTGCAGAGTGATAAGGGGTTACAAGGCAAGGGGAAGACCTATCCACTTCATCCACACTAGATAGAAAAACACGATGTACATTCACTTGTGTAGTTATTCACTTGTTCATTCAACATGTAGTTATTAAACATCTGCTTTGGGCCAGGCACTGAGCTGTGTGTTGGATAAGAAGAGATTAATAAGACACGCTCCTCACTCTTGTTTTAATGATAAAGGTAAACACTAGATAAATTGTTGAGTAAAAAAGAGAAACGTTAGATTGTATAGATACACAAAAAAATTTTAAATGGAGCAAATCAGCATTCATTAAGTGCAAATGAGTAAATGAACAATGTGTTTGATTTTCAAGGAAGTGAACCAGATAAGTGAGGTAAAAGGTCAAGACTTAGGTGTTGAGCTGGGAACTACAGAGGATGTAAATTTAGACATGTAAGAGAAAAGTAGAAGGAATTACTCCTAGGAGGGACAGTTTTCAATGGCCATCCCCTTGATCACTTTCTTCTTTCATTTGTAACTGGGACATATAGAGAAGGAGGGTCTAAAGAAGAACTGGGCTGGAGATATAAGCGATTGACAGCCAGCAAAGTAGAGGTCATCGAAACCACGGATGTGGATGAGATCATGGGGAAAGAGAAGCACAGCAAACAGAGGTCCAAGAATGAAATCCTGGACAGCACTATCATTTATGAGAGTGTCATGGTTTGAATTATGTCCCCCAAAATATGTGTGTATCAATTTGGCTGGTCCAGGATTCCCAGAATTGTGTGGTTTGCCTCAATTTTGTGATTGTAATTTTATGTTAAAGAGGATTAGGGTGGGATTGTAACACCATCCTTACCCAGGTCACATCCCTGATCCAATGTAAAGGGAGTTTCCCTGGGGTGTGGCCTGCACCACATTTTACCTTACAAGAGATAAAAGGAAAAGGGAAGCAAGCAGAGAATGGGGAACCTCATATCACCAAGAAAGCAAAGCTGGGAGCAGAGTGTGTCCTTTGGATCTGAGGTTCCTGCACTGATATGCTCCCAGACCAGGGAAAGACTGATGCATCACAAGGACCTTCCTCCAGAGGTGACAGAGAGAGAAAATGTTCTCCTGGAGCTGATGCCCTGAATTTGGACTTGTAACCTACTGGACTGTGAGAGAATAAACTTCTCTTTGTTAAAGCCATCTACTTGCGCTATTTCTGTTAGAGCAGCACCAGATGACTAAGACAGGGAGTCATACAGATAAAAGGATAAGCTCCAAAAAGAGACTGAGATGATGGCCAAGAAACTACAAAAGCAAATGACCAACAACTAAAAGACAAACTTTCAAATAAATCTTTGTCAATGGTCTCCAAATTAACTCATCCAACCAAATATCATAGTGATTCTCATATCATTTGTTGAATCTTCTTTTCTATATATAATTTCATTCAATTCAACAGATATTTCTGAACACTCTGCCCTCATTTTCCCACAACGAGCACAGTATTGTGAGAAATGTCAAGATATAAATTCATGGCTTCCTATAATAGAGTGGAGGAGTGAGAGTCATTAAATATTACAGTACAGGGAAACCAGAAGACTGGGGTCAAAGGAATTTCAAGAAGACGGGAGATTTTGAAGTCCAATTTTAAAGACAGGTTAAATAAAAAGAACTAAGACACATGTGGTTGGATCTGACCACTAAGAGGTTATTGATGATATTAGTGAGATAGAAGCAGAAGTCATATTGCTGTGGTTTGAGGATATATGGGAGATGAGGAGGTAGAGACAATGAAATTTGATTCTAACGTGAAGTGAGACTTGGTATTAGCTACATTGAGACACAAGTTTAAAAAGGGATTGTTTTGCATATAATAATACTTTTATGTAAGTTCCCATCTACAACTATATCCAGAAAATCAAATTACCTTCCTGTGTTTTTCAAAAATGCATTTTGATTTGCCACCCAAATGAGAAGCTAGGGAGATGGAGAATAACTATGTAACTCTATAACACAGCTAACGAGAAAAGGTATGATGCTATATTCATACTCATGTGAGATGTTCATACAGGTGTGATGCTACATTCACGGGGACAGAACAGAAAGACTAGAAAATGAGCTTTGAAATAAATTTTGTGCAAATGTTTTCAAAATTCTGCAGAAAAATGTGATGAAATTACCTGACACAATGCTCCAAACAATAAGCAATCTGAATCTTTTTTTCTGCAGTTGTATATTCATTCAATTTAACAAGTGCATTTTGAACTTTCTATCTAGGGGCAAGGCACAATTCTAGGCTGTCTGGGGGAATGCATGGATGATAAAGATGGGGTCACTTTTAGGAGGACAGAGATGTACAAAGAATTTACTGAGCAACTTAACAGAGGTATAAACAAATAAGCAATTAACTCAGATTGCTTCAGGGAGGAAGGGGCATATGAATTTCATCTTAAAAAATGAATAGGATGTTAAGAGTTGGAGCTGGAAAGTGGGAAGCATGGTATTTTAAGAATAGAGACTGTCATAAGCAAAGAAAATTAAGGAATTATCAAGACATGACAAGTCATCCGTGTGGCTACAACCTAGTTGTGGAATGAGGATTGAAATAGGATCTCAATAGGTACAGTGGGAGTGAGGGGAAGCACTTCAGGTTAAAAAACATAAGATAAAAATATTAAAAGAAGTGCTAAGGAAATAGCCAGAAATTGGAGACTTTTGTTAGACTTGAGTGATGCCTTTAAGAGATAGCATGCAGTCAGGATGCAAGGAGATATCTTCCCTTGAAAGCATCTTAACTCAGAAGAACATAAATAGTGCAAGTAATGATAATGGCCTGCAGCAGAGGCATTTTGTGCCTTACGTCTCATTCTCCGGACCCATCTCTGATTTTAGCTGTGAACAGATCCGTGCCCTCTGAAGGCATTCCACCTCCAGTGCAGCTTGTCCTTCCCTTTGTCATTCTGTCTCAGGGACTGCTCCAAGTCTGTGTGAGATTCTCAGCCTAGTACAAATGCAGCTTGCAAGTTCTGGAGAGTTAATAAGAAGGAGACAGCCCTTAACCAATAGGGACGGGAGCTTGTGGATAAAATTCCCAGGAGGCATTTGGTTGCTTCTCAGTGGTCTTTAAACTCCTGTTGCCTACAGCAGCAACCTCAATAGCATACCTTTGTCCTCCTTCCCTGCTTCACTTTTCCAGTTCCCTTACCCTGGCTTCCTGGAACCACCTCCCAAATAAACCACTTGTGCTAAGGTCCTGGTCTCAGGCTCTGTTTTCAGGAGAACCCAGTCTAAAACAGGCACCTCTGTCTGGTGTTAACTCTTGTCACACACCAAGTAACAGACTCTTAACATCTTACAGAAACTATTCGTTGCCGCTCACACTTTGCTTTCAATTGCTGCTTCTGCTTTGTACACCACTGAGTTTGGTTCTTTCAAGTCTTCTGTCATTCTGACTATGACAGAGGAATTACTGTGAGATGGGACTAGAAATGCATATAGGGACAAAATAAGGAAGGCCTTGAATGGCAAGCTAAGCAATTTTCTTTATATGCTCTGACATATGGTATATTTTTTTCATTTAAATCATATAGTCATCTATGCCTATAATATAATACTTAAAGTAGCCTTTATCTTATTTATTTCCATATTATTTTCCTGCCTGAGAATACAACTCATTCCTTTCCCTTGGGTGATATATCAAAAAAGTTTAACCCTTTGGTGACCCAATTATCTCCTGCTTTGAATTTTGTATTGATACCATAAGTTTTCATTAATGGAAGCATGTTGAATCATTGAGTGTGTCTGAATTTTTGGTAGGTAGTATGGATGTTTTTTGTTGCCCCCTCCAACAATCTTGCCCTAAGTGTTTAGTGGTATATATGAAGTATCATTAATTATACCACAGAGTTCCCACTGGGATCTATTGGTACACATGTATAATAAACAAAAATTTTCAAAATTTCTATTTTTCCTACCAAAAATTCAGACACCTCATACGATATCCTGTAAAAATAGTAATTTGCAGCACATGCCTGTTTTTCTGGTTTCAAACAGGCATAAAGGTCCCTGCCTTGCAGCAGCATGTACTGTCGGTGGTATAGCAGGATCCCAATAAACCCCAGAGGCTGAAAAAGTTTACAGGCATTATATGCACCTCAGGGCACGAAAGGGGTAAAGAAGAATCCAATATGCCACTGTAGAAATAATACAACCTTAGAAGCCGCAGCACTAAATCTGAGTCAGTAGGAGACCAATAGGAGTTGGAGGCATGTATTTTCAATAAATGCCTGTTTGTTGCCAGACATGAAGGATGTCAGGCACAAAACGAAACAGGGGCTTTCCATCTTTTCTCACTATAGTTTAATAAAAGGCATTGAGACATCAATTCTTCTATTTCCCTCTGGTGTAAGTGGTTTGGGATCTCAAATAAAATATTTCTCTACAATCGAAGCTCAAAAGCAAAAGCTCTATCTTGAAACCATAAGAAGGACCCCCCCACCAAAAAGGGGGGGGGTAAGGGACAGAAAGAAAGAAATTGTGAGGGGAAGAGGAATACAAAGACGAGGAAGTGTTTTACAAAAGAATTATCCTCTGAAAACCAGCGAAACCCATTTTTTGTATATTCATGACATTTTAATTTAAAGGCAAATAGTAAAATATGATTTTCAAAGCTTTTTTTTTTCTGTTTGGCTATTTCAATTGATTAATAGGAAGTAAGTCGACTAAAAATTATTCAGCATATATCTACTGCGTCAATTTAACAGGACGTGTACCTTTCAGATATTTAATATTATTTGATGATGAGGATGATGACTGGGAGGTATAAGATCCTATGTATTTTTTCTGAGCATGGTACAGTTACTGCCAACATGGAGAAGAGATAGATATAGCAATTCAGCAACTCAGCAACTAGAGGATTAATCTAGTTTTTCCTTTGTTTTTATCAGAATCTTATTTTATTTGATGTAGATGAAGTCTTTATTTTGGCACTTATGTAAGGTTGTTTTCTTTTTTTTTTCCCTCAGTATACACACAAACAAATTTAAACTGCCTGTAGTGAAATCAAATGTATGTTTCACTCTGCATACTACATTAGAAATGGGATATATTCAGTTGGGCTAATTTTTTTAATGCAGTAAAGGAGTTTTCAAACCCTTCCCTCTTTACTGAGAGTTCCAGTAGGTATGCAGTTCTCAAATGAATAGAGGAAAAGGAGAATAAAAAAAGAAGAAATTTAAAACACAATAAAAAAGGAAAAAAATATGATGGTAAAGTCAGTGTAGTAGGCACTAGGGGTTCCAAAGATGAACAAGCCAATGTCCCTGGGCATGGTGGTTACAAACATGGGCTGGATCAAATGCACCTGGGCTAGGACCTTGGCTCTACCACTTAGCTGGGTGAAATTTGGTAAGTTGACTCCCCTGAAAACTAGAGAAAATAATATCATGGCATTGTTTCTTATTACTGGGATAAAAATCAATAATATAAGGACAACACTTGGTAGAAGGCAAAACCATTTACTAAATAAGAGATATTGTCATTACCGTCATTATAAGGGTTTAAAATCGAATGGGAAGAAAAGAAAAACCAGGATATGACCACTGCCGTACTAGAACTACACAAGGCATAAGTGCTCAGGGAAGAAACAGAGCATTTACAGCTGGATAAAATGGCAAAGCTTTTCTGGGAGCAGCACTTACACTGGCCTTGAACTTCCTCCATCTCTGGGAGGTGTTATGGGGGAGTCCGGGCAATGGGAAGGTAGTGAAATAGGAGAGCACCACACAAAACAAACCATATGTACAAAGCTACATGTGTGTTTGGGGGGCAGCAATAGAAAATTTAGTGTATCGTAAGTAGACTCTTCAGTGAGACAATAGGGTAACGTTTTGGTGTATGAGAAGGAGGAACTGAGAAGGAGAGTTGAAAGAGAAAGAACATTAAGAATAATGGAGATTAAGCTGGGGCCAAATCACAGAGAACCTGGAAAACCATGCCAAGGACTTTTATCTTCCTTCTCTAGCAAAACAGGCAAGGAAGTCAAAAAGACATGGAAGTTGAAACAAACAGATATTAAATCATCTCCTAGGACACTCCATCTTGATGCTCCAAACTGTTTAACTTGCTTCTCACCATATATATCTAAGCCATCTATGTCATTCCTCATGGAAGAAACCCAATCATTCTCTGAATCAAAATGAAAATATTTCTGGGTTGATGATGGAAAAGCCACCAATAAGCAAAGGAATGAGCTAGAAGATGAGTTCTACTTAATTTTTACTCAAAAACAAAAAACAAAACAGTTACAAAACGAGGTAAATATTAAATATTCCAAAGAAATACGTTGTAAGGGTAGGGCTTTCTCCTTACTGTGTGAAAGAGCCTACATACAATGCTTAAAACAAACTGTTAGATAAACTTTGCAAAGAACAAAAGGAGGTGGAGATGACTCAGGTTTCTGTTTTAACTACTGCCAAAAGAATAAACGTCAGGACGGAAGTCCTGGGGTGGGCAAGTGAGAACAGAGAGAAAGGATCACATCAATTACTATGGATGACTCCAAAGAAGGCTCCTAACAATCCTGCCCCCTCCAGTATGCATATACCACTTCGCCTATAAGAGGCAGAGCTTCTGCCCCTTCCAATTGACCTGGGCCTGGGATTGTGACTGTTCTGACCAACGGAATGAGGAGAAAACAACATTCAGCATCTTTGAAAACCAGTCATTAGCAAGGCCTAGCGGATTCCACTTCCCCTTCTTTGAGCCCTGAACTGTCATATAAGAAATCCAGGCTACTCTATAGCAAAGAGAAGTCACACGGATGGGTCATAGAATATTAGCAACCACATGGAGAGAAGAGACAGAGAACTGAGGTCCCAAACACCCAGCCCAGAACCTAACCACTCTCCATCTGACTGCCACCACCTGGAGACCACAAGTGAAAACGGTACAGAAACAGGCCTGCCAACCCCCACCTCCCTCAACTATCCCCCAGCTAACCCACGGGATCATGAAACATGGTAGAATGGTTGCTGTTGTTTGATGTGGTTTGTTAAGCAGTAATAGATAACTGAAACAATACAGATGTTGAGTTCCAAAACCAGATGAAATTTGCGTACCTCCTACAAACAGTTTCCTATAAGCTACAAACTTCTCCTTACTATGAGGAAAGGTATTAATAATGCTATTTCCATATCTCACTGATGGAAATATACAAGTAGGGTTGCCAGTGAAAATACAGGATCCCAAGTTAAATTTGGGAGCCCTGGTGGCACAGTGGTTAAGAGCTTGGCTGCTAACCAAAAGGTCAGCAGTTCAAATCCACCAGCTCCTCCTTGGAAACCCTATGGGACAGTTCTACTCTGTCCTATAAGGTCGCTATGAGTTGGAAGCAACTCGACAGCAATGTTTTTGTTTTTTGTTTTTTAAGTTAAATTTTAATTTCCAGTAAATAACTATTTTTAATATAAGTATTTTTATTTGCCAAATCTGGCAAACCTACGTACAAGGGATTTCTTTTTCTTGACTTTCTTTTAGAAAATAATGATGCCAAAAGTTTTGGAGGTATAAATATAGACTATGTCTTTCTGTATAGCTTTGTTGAAGGCAGTATAGAGGGGTAAGACAGGAATAAAAGATTCAGTTGCTGATCGCTCATAGAAATATCTTCTCTGAGTCCTGAGCAGAGATGATAGGGTAGAAATCCCAAAGAAGATCAGAGAATAGAAGTCACGCAATGAAAAGGGAGGATGGCACTGAAGGTGAGAGTCCCTGGTCCTTGTTCTGACTAAGTGCCCCATTCCTCCTAAGGCTGGTTTCATCACCACACCAGCCTGATTTCTCAGCAGCATTGTAAGACGAGTTGTGTGAAATCCCTTCCAGCCCTTACATTCCAGGATTCTAAGCGTTGATAAGTGAGGTCAGTGGAAATACAATTCACATTAAAGCCGTAAAGTTGAGAAATAAGGATTTTCCCAGCCTTGAAAACTGTGTTTCTACACAGCTCATATTAACTGGCTAGGGATCCCTATTTATTCAATTTCCAAAACTTCTCTGAATTAAAAGATTGCTCAGCCCATTTTACTCAATCTTCCCAACAAACTACGATGATATATGGCAAAAGGTTGAAAAGCTTTTTGTTGCTCTCTTATTGATTAACGGTGATCAAGTTAAACTTTCACATGAAAAAATACTCTGGTTATTAAGTAGTTGAAGTGGAATGGAAAGCAAAGGTCTTGGACAATAGCCTCCATATTTCTGGAGAAAAAAAGTAGCTTGCTATAGAATTGTTTAGTAAAATCCTTTCTAGTCCTATAGTTCTCATGACCAAAGATGCAAAAGTAGCCTCAAATTAAACGGAAAGTAATTCTGAAGCATCCTGAAAGAAGTCGGAAAAAATAATTAGTTGGGTCTCTGAATTAAGAGCTTTGCTGTAAGCATTTGGGTGATAAATCCAGGGTTTTTTTAAATTATTGTAAAAATATAATAATACATTTGTCAATTCAACAATTTTCATGTGTACAATTCAGTGACAGCAATTACATTGATCATGTAGAAATTCCATTTGTAATTTAATAAAATTAACTTAACAACACTCCCTAGAAACCCACTATGTACCAGGCACTGATAGGCATTTCATTTAATCCCCTCAGCCCTATTTTGTATTATTAATCTCACTTTATAGGTGAAAAAAGACTCAGAGAGAGGAAATCCATGCCCAAGACGACACAGCTGATGAGGGCAGAGCAGGATTGAATGTCATTCTGCCTGACATTAAGCTCCATGCCCTTCTGTCTACTTTGTTCGCCACAAAAATGTCTGAGGTATATAAATGTGGGAAGTACATATTTGTTTTTGTTTTGTGTTACGGTATAAATTAACTTAGATTGGTCATAAACAAGAACTAAATATTCCAGCAACCAATAAAAGGTGCATTTTGCTATGTATGTTTCTGTCTCCATGTCTCTCTCTTCCTTTACCTGTCTGCGAAGATCTCTTGTCTTCTTGCACATGTTGTCTATGGCAATATTCAGGGTATTACTCCTTTCCTTTCTTCCAGCCTGCAAGGAAGGAAAAATAAATGACATAAGCAATGGCATCAAATTACTCTTCATCACGTAGCAATTTGTTTCTAAATTTCCTGAAAATAACAGCTTGAGAATTCAAGAACAGAATGCAAAACTGCTATGATATTGCACATGAATCATGAGCACTTCACGTTAAGACTAAGTAGAATGGTGAATAAAAACCTCACATTAGTTTCTTCTTTAAGGCTTCTGTAATATTTCTGATACAGGGCTGGGTTTTATTTAGCGTGGCAGTAGGCAGAACGTTATCTCCATGAAACTCTGATCTCCATTCTTAACTAAGTTAAGCCTTCACCCACTAAGCATGCAATTAGCTTAAAAGCATTAGATGCCCAATTTGTCAACTTCTGTGGGAGTTTCTGGAGTCATTTTCATGGTGTATTGTGTAAGTTATGCAGAGCCATATTGGAGTTTTGCTAAACACTAAATAAAATATGCAGTGCAAATTCATACAATTTGCAAAAGTTGACCATAATTTTAGCTGACAATATTCCAAGAACAAATTGTTTCAAGTAAGAACTGGATGCTGTTTTTGGCTGTTTAAGATAATTGCACGCCACCTTTTCGTTCCTTGAGCAGAACAATTCTCTCTGTTGCATCCTTAACCTAAATCTTTAGGCTATTAAGCCACAGAGAGAGTCACCTTGGTTGGTATTTTCTACATATTATTTTTGTGGGAGACAGCTGAATTGAATCTAATCATCTACTTTTTTCAGTGATATCTAACATAAAAGAGATTGAAAAAAATCATTATGTGATTCACCTCTAGGAAAATTGCTGCTTCTTAAATGAATACACTGAAAAGTGTTCTTGAGAGGAGACCTTGAAAATCAGGAAAGCAACTTTAAACAGCTGATAACTGGGGGACTTTACAGCACGGACTCCATGGAGAAGACATTGAGGCAAAGCACAGACTATTAGGCAGCACTATCAGACACTACCCCAATGAATAATCTTATACATAAATCCATACCTTCAAGTGGAAAGACTCCTTAACAAGAAGTCCAAGACCATCCATACTCTGTCCTAACCTATCATGTTAGTCTGAACTTCCACCACATCTTCTCAAGTACTGTTCTTTACAGTAATATAAGACTATTTTCTATAGCTTTGTATGACTTCTCCCAAGCTCCTACATGGACTGTATCTTCAACTTCAGCAAGCATCTCCCCAAAATCTACCCTACCTGCTCCTAAGACTTTCCAAAAAGAATTCCCTGGCAATCCTGCTCAAAAATAAACTCTCACCCCTCCTTGTATCAATAGCATTTTGAATTCCCCAGCTTGTTTTATTTCTGTGCATGTCTCAACACCCTTACTGTTAGAATCTTGATGCTGGCAAGTATATCTTAAATTTCATTCTATTCCCTATAGTGACTAGCATAGAATGTACTGAATAGAGTTGGCTAGTTTATAAATGAACAACTTGATTAAAAACATAACACTTTTTTCTTTTTGATTGTACTTTAGACGAAGGTTTACAGAACAAGCTAGCTTCTCATTAAATAGTACACATATTGTTTTACGACATTGGCTAACAACCCCACGACATTGTCAACACTCTCCCTTCTCAACCCTGGGCTCCCCACCACCAGTTTTCCTGTCCCCTCCTACCCTCTAGTGCCCGCCCCTGGGCTGGTGCACCCCTTCTGTCTCATTGTGTTTTATGGGCCTATTTAATCTTTGCCTGAAGGGTGAACCTCGGGAATGACTTCATAACTGAGCTAAAAGGGTGTCCAGGGGCCATACTCCAGGGGCTTCTCCAGTCTCTCTCAGGCCAGTAAGTCTGGTCTTTTTTTGTGAGTTAGCATTTTGTTCTACACTTCTCTCCAGCTCTGTCTGAGACCTCTATTGTGATCCCTGTCAGAGCAGACAGTGGTGGTAGCCGGGCACCATCTAGTTGTACTGGACTCAGGCTGGTGGAGGCCGTGGTAGTTGTAATCCACCAGTCCTCTGGACCAATCCTTCCCTTGTGTCCTTAGTTTTCTTCATTCTCCCTTGCTCTTGAAGGGGTGAGACCAGTGTAGTATTTTAGATGGCCGCCCACAGGCTTTCAAGACCCCAGACGCCACCCACCAAAGTAGAACGCAGAACACTTTCTTTATAAATTATGTTATGCCAGTTGAGCTAGATGTTCCCCGAGACCATGGTCCCCACAGCCCCCAGCCCAGTAATTCAGTCCCTCAGGAGTCTGGATGTGTCTGTGCAGCTTCCATAACCCTGCCTTGTACAAGGTGTGCTTGTCTCCCCAGTATTGTGTACTGTCTTACCCTTCACCCAAGTTACCATTTACCTATTGCCTATATAGGGTTTTTCCATCTCCATCTCTTCCCTTCCATGTAACCATCAAAGATTGTTTCTTTTTGTGTGTAAACCTTCTCATGAGTTTTTACAGCAGTGGTCTCATATAATATTTGTCCTCTTGTGATTGACTTATTTCACTCAGCATAATGCCCTCCAGATTCATCCATGTTGTGAGATGCTTCTCAGATTCATTATTGTTCTTTATCTTTACGTAGTACTCCATTGTATGTATGTACCACAGTTTGTTTATCTATTCATCTGCTGATGGACACCTGGGTTGTTTCCATCTTTTTGCTATTGTGAACAATGCTGCAATGAACATGGGTGTGCATATGTCCATTTGTGTGACAGTTCTTATTTCTCTAGGATATATTCCTAGGAATGGGATTGCTGGATCATATGGTATTTCTATTTCTAGCTTTCTAAGGAAGTGCCACATTGTAAAAACACAACATGTTTTTATTATGGACTTACTATGTGCCAGGAAGGTGTCCTACTAGATTCTGGACAAGATTTTAGCATCTAGCTCTAATGCACTTGGCTGCTAACTGAAAGGTTGGAGGTTCCAGTCCACCCAGAGGCACATTGGAAGAAAGGCCTGGCAATCTACTTCCAAAAAATCAGCCATTGAAAACCCTATGGAGCACAGTTTTACTCTGACACACATGGGGAAGCCCTCAAGGCACAGCTAAAGGCCTTTATTAGTGGAGGGTGTTGGTCGACACCTAAACCTCAGTGAGATCAAGAGTTCCTCAGCAGCAGTCACAGCTATTTAGAGTTGGGAAAATCATCGTAATTTGAGACCATTCTATTCACTGCACGGTGGTTAGCATCTTTAGACCACTGTGTACTAAATGTCAAAACCAATTACAGTCACTGTGACAGCCAAAAATTGGCCCCGCACATTCCCAGGTGCCTCTAGGGGGAGATAGTATAGAATCACTAAGCCCTTTACCAGGTTGCATTTCTGAAAGTGAGTGCAGAGTGTGCATATGATGGAGATTGTGTCTAGTGAGAGAACAGGAGAAAAGGAAGGGCAAAGATAGGAGAGACTGAAGTTAGGCAATTTCAATGAGTACAAATAAAACTCTGGATGTCAGAGCAACAGGAACAACAATGGCAATAACCTAGATGAAAGTTGTGGCTACCTCGGACAGCTCCAACCCAGCGTTCATGCTAAAACCAAAACCAACCTAACTACCATCCAATCAATTCCGACTCACAGTGACCCCATGTGTTTCAGAACAGAATGGCGCTACATAGGGTTTTCAATGGCTGTGATCTTTTAGAAGTAGATGGCCAGGCCTTTCTTCCAAGGTGCCTCTGGGTGAATTCAAATCACCAACCTTTTGGTTAGTAGCTAGGTGCTTCACTATCTGCACCACCCAGAAACTCCTATTCTCCATGCTAGCAGCAGAGAATTGTGAAAAGTTAATTTGGGGCTATATAAAGAGTTGGCATAAATAGCTATACTATGGGCTATAAGATAATTTTTCATTTTATCTAAAGAACCTAGCTCTTATTCCCCAGTTTCATACAGTGTCAGCTCTTGCTTCTATCTCTTCCCACTTCTCCATGAAAGCAGAGGTAGTCAAAATGCACGAACAGGGCAGAAAGACAACACACACACTCAGGAATACTATGGGAGACTCCTGTTGTGCTGGCTAAAAAGCTCACTAGCTTCTGTGGTGTGATTCATCAGAACAACTAAAAGATGTCAGCCTTCTCGGAGCTAGCAGCAATGGCATACAAAACTTTAATAAAGGATGACAAGAGGTGACAGCATGAAGCGATTCAATAAGGCCTATAAAGATGATTTCCTAATTTCTACCCAGAACTTAACCTTAAAATGTTCAAAATGTTTAAAATGTTTAAACATTTAAAATGTTTCATTGGGTCAAAGACATTTTATTCTCTAGGCAACAAGAAACAATCCCTATCATTACAGGAAATATAAAGTTCTCCCTTCTCCCTTCTCTTCCTCTCTCCACCCCCTACCTTTCTTCTTTTTCACCTCCAACTTTTTATTGGGTCCTTGCTCTATTTATCCAGATTTATTTGGCTTCAGTCAAGCCATTTCCTGCCTCTTTATTCCTATTGCATGGCATAAAAGTAAATAAAGCAAGGAGAAATACCCCTGACCTGCTCAAAAGCCCTCATTCCTTCTGTTTTCAAAGCGTTAACAAATCACCAAGCAATGAGCTAGGGCTAAAGGTGAATGCTGTATGCTGAGGTAAGGGACAGAAAGGGCAGGATATCAAAACACAGTCACAGATAACAGTCAGAATGTTCCTACTTCCCAAGTGCTCAAGAGAGAAGACACTTCTTAAAGCTTTGGCAGAAGGCATCATTAAGTCAGGACAGCCCCACTAATGGAAAGAGACCACTTACAATGGAATGCAAGGGAGGAAGACATTAAGAAAACATGGCAGGAATGAGCACTGCATTGGAAAAAAAAAAACAAAACTATCACCATCCTCATCAGTAAACAAATTGCCAGGAAAAATTTTATTAAAAAGAACAGTTCTGAGCATGAACTTTATTCAATGTAATTTCATTAAAATATTTTTTGCATATTGTTAACATTGCCCCAATGTGATCCAGGTGTATGCCTGTATGATCTGATTTGCAAAATGAAATCTGTTCTACCATTGCTCCCACGTAACCAACCACAGTTAATCGCACTCTTTCTTGTGGCTGTATTAAACCTGCCCACACATTTGGAAGAAATCTCCTCATAAATAAAATCTCCTTGAGTTATCCTAACTGGACTATTCCATGTTTCCTCTTGGGGCTCTGTTGGGGAGAACTTTCTTACACTGTGTTGTCCACTATAGTAACCACTAGTCACATGTGGCTATTTTAATTTAAATTTATTAAAATTAAATAACATTTAAAATCAAGTTCCTTCAGTTTCTTCAGTTCCTCAGATTGTCAGTTTTAAGTATTCGTATTAGCAATCATATTAGACAGCACACACAGAAAGAACATTTCCATCATTGCAGAAAGTTGTATAAAATAGCACTATTCTAAAACATACATTTTGTTTATCAAATATATGATAAGCACCTACTTTTATATGTTACCTTTCAGATGTATGAAAGCAAGCAAGAAACAAACAAACAAAAAATTTCAACTCTCAAAGCGTTTATTGTCTAGTAGAGAAAAAATATTTAGTAACTAGTATCAAAAGTGTGAGGCCAGATCCTGAACATCTTTGCCACACTAAGAAAGGAGGTTGAGTGCATAGACAACTGGGAGTCGTTGAAGTTAAGCAGGCGAGTGATACCATCCTACCAGTATTTCAAATACATGAAACTGGCTGGAGTCTACATAATTAATTTGAAAAAGTTAAGAACAGAGACATGCAGATGAGTTAGATGGTCACAGCAAATAGTCCAAGAGAGAGACGGTAAGTGTCAAAACTAACACAATGACAGTTGGAATGAAGCAAAGAGGACAGATCTGAGGACTCTACATGCAATAAACTGAGTAATATGATGACTGGTGAGTGTTGGGGGGTGACAGAAAATTATCTAGGCTGTTGTCTAGGTTTTCGACAGCGATGACTGCCTGGATGATGGTGCTGTGAACTG
This sequence comes from Trichechus manatus latirostris, assembly GCF_000243295.1. NCBI lineage: Eukaryota > Metazoa > Chordata > Mammalia > Sirenia > Trichechidae > Trichechus > Trichechus manatus. The sequence continues at coordinate 3,735,763 of NW_004444099.1, read as the reverse complement.
AAATGGTTACTGCAAATGGAAAATCAGGTCAACGTGAGGATGATGATTTCTGTTTTGGAGCTGGCAAAGAACTTGAGGGAGCGCATGTCACTAGTATTTGTACGATAGTTACTTGCTTACCTGCACATGTTTCTGTGACTAGACTGTAAGATCCCTGAGAGAGAGAAACTTCTTACACGTCGTCCCTCATAGCATCTATCAAACAGTGCTTTGCACATGGTACCTCAAAAGGAATTTGTTGAATAAACAGAGAAAAGGAAGACTGGATAAGGGTAATGTTGGGAAAATCCCATAATATTTTTGACCCTTAATTTCCACACCCGCAGAAAAGCAAATGTTTCCAAATTATTCCTACATTCCAACTTTAAAATTCTTTGAAAGGACCATGTTCCAAAAAGAAGAATTATAGAGTAATATGTTGCTTTTATTGTACAATTTCTTGCATAAAACCAAAACCAAACCCATTGCCATTGAGTTGACATTGAAAATGTGTCAGAAGCATGCATGTGTAACGCCAACTTGCAATAGTACAACTAAAAGGAGACATTTCAACTAGGAAGGCCAAGACGCTGACTTCAAAAAACTATGAAGCCTCAAATACTAAGAAAACCCGTTGCGACTGAGTCGATTCTGACTCCTAGCGACCCTATACAGCAGAGCAGAACTGCCCCATAGGGTTTCCAAGGAGTGGCTGGTGGATTTGAACTGCTGACCTTTTGGCTACTAGCCATAGCTCTTAACCACTGTACCACCAGGGCCCCGAAATACTAAAGGACAAAGTTTAAATCAAATAAATATTTATCTAATTCATAATCAAATGAAAATGTTATCAGTACAGAGAGGAGCCCTGTGTGGAATTTAAACAGCAAGAAAATGTTTTTGTTGTTGTTTCGTTATGTTATGCCATTGTTTTTGTTTTTTTAAATGTATGCCATTTTCATCAACCTTTTAAAACCACACATTTTCCATTTAGTGAGAAATCTTTATTTCATGGTAAAGATGAAAGATGATGCCCTTAAACTTAGTTCTTCTCTGCTGAAATAGCTGTAAAAATACTTTATGCTTAACACATAGCAGAGGCAAAGATTCTAGTCCACATTTTTCAGGCATAAAAGACATACAAATAGACAAGCATAAAAAAATGAAATTTCTTCTTCTAGAAACCCACTGTACTAAAGGGACTATTGGGCCAACACCCTGATAGGGCATGATTAAAAATCTTTCTGAACCACGATCTGTTGTATGAAACTGAAACAAACAAAAAATTAACTCTGAGATTTGAAATGAAACTTTAAAAACTTTATAAACATAGAATGACTTGGCTATGACAAGGAAAAAAATAATCAGCAAAAGGTTGAAGAGTACAACTGTATAGAACTATTTTGTATTGTTTGGAAAAGTAAGATGCCACGCCCAGGCAGCTGCTGGTTGAGGTGGGGCTTTTGGTTGGAGGAGGAATCAACATTTGTCAAATGCCTACCAGGTACTAAGTATTTGGATAGGTACTTTACATGTGTTTTCTCATGTGATATTCAGGATAACTCTTCACAGTTTTGCATATGAAGTCACAGAAATGTAATAATTTTAAATATCTTGCCCCAGGAGGGCACACATTAAGTGATAGGGGTGAGGTCGAGTTGAGTCTAGTCATAGGCTTAATCTACAATACAATACAAATACAATACAATACAAATTGAATGTACTACAACTTAAACCAAAATTCATATTTATACTGTATAAAATATATAAATTTATTTCCAAATGTGATAATGAGCAGAATAGCACATACCACATAAAACTGTGTTTGAATCTGGGCTCCAGCAATTGACCATTATATGTCTTTGGACAAGTTACTTTATCTCTCAAGGTCTTAGTTTCCCTATCTATAAAAACAGAGATAATATAGCACCTATATTACAGGGTTAGCAGGAGCCCTGGGAGCACACTGGTTAAAGTGCTCAGCTGCTAATCAAAAAGTTGGCGGTTTGAATCTACCACTAGCTCCACGGGAGAAAGATGTGGTGGTTTGCTTCTGTAAAGATTTACAGCCTTGGAAACCCTATAGGGCAGTTCTACTTTGTCTTATAGGGTTGCTGGGTTTTTATCATTAGTGTCCCCATCATTAGTAACACTTGCATTTCCTGAACTACATCAGCTGTTTGATTTCTCTCTGCTTTTCCAAACCCTGATCCCTTAGCCTGGAATGCTCTCATCTCATCTCCTTCAACAGGAAAATTCTTAACTCGTAATTTGCGGTTAAGCTCAAGTGCCTCATCCTTTGTATCACCTTTTCCGACTCTACTTAACCCTACATTAAAAAATCAAAACAAACAAACAAGAAGAAAAAAGGATTCCTCTCATTTGTGTTTCTACTAATCTTTTGACACATTTCAGTAAAAAAGCCTATGAAACGTTTTGCCATCTTTCACGGACACTGAGCCTCTTCTTAAATTGTCAACGCTTGACTCTATAATGTTGTATCCACTATAGTACCTCGTACTCAATTAATGGCTGTAAATAAAATGAAGAAATGAAGGAATGGTTACCCATGCTTTTATTAGTGGTAAATAATATTCAAACTGTTTTTAGTAATAAAATTAACATCTATATTTTTAATAAAAGTAACATTCATCCTGCTAGCTGTCAGATATTCTATTTAAACAGTGTTTTTATTCAAAGATGAGTATCATTATTCTCTACAACAGGATATACCATAAACTTGGTATGAGGATGAAACCTCATTTGTGGATCAGTTTCTTGGTTAGACTCCAACTAAGTTTAATCACCTTTTTGTCCTCAGTCTCCATATCTGTAGGAGGCCACTGTACTAAATGGTCTCTAGAGTCCCTCCTAGCTCTAACCTTGTGTGATGCTGGAGTTCTATATTGATAAATAGTCTACCAAAGTGTCTAGTCAAGTACTTAGAACACAACACTCCAGCCTGTTGCCAGCATCCTCAAACCAAAGTTCTTATGCCAGACTGCAAGATTTCAACTGGCATGAACCAAACATGAAAGAAATATGTGTGGGTTTGTACTGCATTAAAAATAAATTCACTTTATTGGTGATGTTACTTACCTGATTTGAATCCCAGAGCTGGATATAAACCACGGCCTCCCCTTTTAAAGACATTGCCATGGAGAATTGGCTATACATACATGCAAGTGCAGATGCAAAGATCCATCCCGGTGGGTGGGTGACCAACAGGTAGTTGAAAACTGAAGAGTCAGAAGTAACTTGATACTTTGTTTCCTGAAATCACTGGCTATTTCACTATTTACACTTCAAGCTATTATATTTTTTGATAATTTGTCTCATTCCTTGCCTCCCATTTTTCCTCTCATCTTATTCTCTGCTCCAGCTGAGCAAACTTTGGAACTGACACTGTTCTTAATCAGGAGAAATTTAAGTAGATGGAGTTTATTAATTTCAGTGCTACAGTATTAAACTAAACTTACTGAGACCATGCTCTAATGGGTTCAGATCTTGTCAGTTCCTAAACTTTTCCTATGAATCATGCTATGGTTACTATTAAGTGAAGGAATGTGTTCAAAATTGAAGACTTTCCTTAGGTTCTGGGCAGAATCCAAAGATATTGTGTACATTAATGCATACTAATTACTTATCTCAAGACTTGTGCAGTGAAAATACAAAAGTATGGATGACAGAGAGTGTTATTAAACTTTAAGGACTGCCTTTTAAACTGAGAGTATTTCCATTTTTTTAATGTTAAAGTTTTTGTCCTTTTTTTTATAAAACAATAGCTTTATTTAGTGGTTATTTTTATAATTGTCTTATTTAACACAATTGGAAACCTCTGTCAGTTTCACAGTCTGTGTTTGCGTGTGTGTCTTTGTTGGGTTCAACTGTTTGAATAAATACATAACTTTGGAGAACAATGGTTTAAAACAATAAAGCAAGAATTCTACCTAATTTTGCAATCAAGCTGACTAAATAAGCCAGTTATGGCATTAGCATATGAACAGAGCTTAAAATAATTTCTGTGCTTTTGAAACTGGACTTATTTTCTCCACCTGTCTAGGATATTTCATATCAGTTTCATTGCATTTCAAATAACATTTGTGTTAAACTGCTATTAAAAGTTGGCATAATAGGTATCTGATAGATGTGCTTTAAACACAAATTTGAAGACTGCTAACAAAGCGACCACATACAAGTTATTTAAGCTGAGCTTCAGTCTCTTCATCTATATGATGGGGAGGATAACACCTGCTTTATGGGATTATTGTGAAAATTAAATGAGATAATATACATAAAATATGTAGAACAGTAACTGGTATACAACTAACATTTAATAAATTATATTTATTATTAGCAATAAAAATAATTGTAAGATCCTTCGGTCTAGAGAATGTAACTATTTTATTAGCTGCTTTATCCTCAGCGGTGCCTAGACATAATAGGTGTTCAGTATTTATCGATTTGATTTTTTTTAAAAACAAAAAAAAAAGGATGATTGAGTGGATAAATGAATGAATGAACTTGTGAAACATGATACAGATCCAGTTGATGAGGACTTCTTATGGTCATAAGAAAGATTGCATATATCTTGTTACATGGAACATTGGGCCCTTAGAACATTAAATACAATATAATCTTCAAGACTTTCACTGTAGGCAAATAAAGATATCTAGGCCAAAATTCACAAATCCTCTTATATCAATTAATGGTTACATGGTACATTATGTCTTTATGGACACTTCAATTTCCAAAATCCTTTTATTGAGCCATCATCAGAGGCTCTCGGCACAGTTCAGAAGGAGACCTGGCTCAATCTAGAAATCCTTTTGGTTTTGTGATGCCTGACCCAGAAGCCTGCTCCAGGAGAGTGCCTATCCTGGAAGAAAACAGTATGCGCTAATGTAAGAGGATGGTAAGAAAATGGAAGAATGGAATATTTTCTGTTGTCAATTATACTGTGAGCTATTATGCCAAGGACTTTTTCTATAATATTCAAAACTGCTACCAGAAACTAACAAGCAACATGACATTAAACACATAGACCAAATAAATTATATTTCATCTTTTGAATAAAAATGTAGTTCTTTAGCAAATTTTCTGTCTCACAATGTTGTGGGAGATAGAGAATTAAAGCACCACCGATCTAGTTAAAATTTTTTATCTTCTGCCATTCCTCCAGTTTTAGTCTAATCCTCACTCTTTTTGTTCCCTAAACCAGTTTTTTATTGTTTTAATAACACTTGGTATGTCAAATTTCAGCCAACAGTGGGCTTAATGGAATTTGAATGATAGACTGTCTTAACAAAATATTTTCATAGCTGATACATATGAAGTCCAGGACTGATTAAGATTTCTACCATTCTGGTTAATGGTTCCACTTTACCATCAACTGTAATTTATGTCTTGGAGACATGTTTATTTTTAACACTATAAAATCAGAGTAAATGGATTTATTCTTTAGTGATTAAAATACTTTTATATCATTTAGCATTTTCAAGGTTCATAACTCAAAGAATTTCAGATCCTGTAGCATGGAAGAAAGTAAAATAAAGATAGGCTTCACTTTTAAAGAAACTTGGCATACGAAAAATTTTCCTTCAAGATAAATTAGTAGGTAATAATTTTCTTTACAATAGGATACATAAATACATTCTCTTTTATAGCAAGTCCTCTTAGCCTACTGAAAGTATTATTTGTTGTAAAACTTGATTTGTGCATCCATCTTTAAGAGAGAAAAACCTCATAAACAGGATCTAGCTTCTGTGCATTCAGAATACTGATCTACATAGTGTAACTTGAGAGGCATCAACGGCACCTGCTGGAAAATATTCTCTTCTCTTTTTCCTCCACTCCCAGATCTATCCAATATTTGTGTGATGGTTAAGGTTGTGTGTCAACTTTGCTGGGCCATGATTCTCAGTGGTTTGGCAGTCGTACGATGTGATCACTTCTATGTTGAGATTTGATATAAGGTGATCACCCCCGTGATGGGATCTGCTGTGAATAGCCAATCAGTTGAAAGGGAGTTTCCTTGGGCTTGTGGCCTGCCTTGATTATAAGTGGACATTCTGGAAGTCTCGTGGCTTTTGCTCATGCTGGATCCTGCAGCCAGCTCCTGTTCGTCTGACCTCCAGTTCTTGGGACTTGAGCTAGCAGCTTACCTGCAGTATTGCCTGCTGATCTTGGGATTCATTAATCTTCGGAGGCTGTGAACAACGGCCCTGGTCTCTGACCTGCTGATCCTGGTTGGGTTTGCAAGCCCCTGTGGCTACCTGAATGAGGAGAAGCCTCCAGCCTGACTCACGGACTTGGGACATTCCAGTCTCTAAAATCACGTGAGACATTTCCTTAATGTAAATCTCTCTCTCTATGTATGTATTTGTATATCTATATACACACACGCTTTACTGGTTTTGCTTCTTCAGGGAACCCAGCCTAAGACAATTTGCAATTCCGTATTTCTCTTTAATTTACTTTTATTTTTTAGTTTTAATTAAAGCACCAAGAAATGCATAATAGGGCATTTCACACTGACGTACCAGACCACAGTGATGATTTTCAAAAGAAATAATCAAAACCCCAGTTACATGACTCTGAAACCTCACATCTATAATAAGGTACAAAGGTCAAAGTGTACAGAGACTGGGGAAGATTTTTTTTGGAGAGGATTTCTTTCAAGAAAGTTGATCTGTTATTCCCATTCTATTCACCCTTGCAAGTCTGGTAAGAGAGACTTCAGTGGAACCATTTAGAGAGCATGATATGTGTTCCTGGCAGCTGGGACTCAACGGACAAGTGTAAAATCTCTCCTGAGAAATCTAATGAGTGGGAGGTGGCTGGCAAGTTGCGGATGAATAAGCAGAAGGAAAGGTGGCTGAATTCTAATATTTGAGCATTTTCCATGGGCCAGATAAGAACCTCATGTAAAAGAGAGCTCGCCTGGGTCACCTTGATTTTCATCCAAGAGCATTGCCTAAGTCAGTAAAAGATTGCCAAGCTGAGAGGAGTTTGTAGAATAAGCAGTACGCTGCGAGAAAAGGTATCACTCATATCAAGGGAATTGCAGGGGAGATGGGGACCACCAAGGAACCCATGAACTCACCTGTGCCATATCTGCCCCTCTGGATCCACCTACCATCCTTTCTCACCATGAGCTCTGTTCCCACCCGTCAGATTTCATAAAGACACTCCCTTGTTCCCTGCTTTCAGATGTGTTTGGAGAGTGAGGTGGGGTTATGTAGTCTCTAGTTACCTTTATGTAAGGTTGCTGCAAGTTGTCTGTGCCCCTCCACTGAAGACCACGGCTCCTGTCAGGCAACCCTCTTCGTATAGGTGCCCTTTTGGGTACCAGGAACCATTCCTTCCCTGGTTCCTTCAGGCCGTAAGAGTGGTCAGGGCTCCCTGCAATTATGACTTAGGGTTCTACAAAATCCCTTGTTGGTTCCCCTAAAGCTTTCCCACACCTCTATAAATAGGCTCTTTAACACACCCTACTCAAAGCACCTGCTTGGTGTATCATGTTTTCTTGTGCTGGGACCCTAACTGATACAGCAAATCCAAGAGAAAAGTTAGCTTCCAGTACTCAGAAAGTCACCAAGAACTTCCTGCTTCCCTTATCTCTCTTCCTTTCCATTGTTCCACCCCAGAAAAGGGTAGGAAAAGAAAGAAAAAGTCAATTACATTCTACTTCCCAACAAGTCGTTTCCAGCCTGCAATAGACCTGAATTGTGGGAAATTGGGACTCAATTTAAATCAAGATAGAAGTTTTGACAATCACATTCTAATTGATCACTAGAAGACAGGGAGTGAAACAGAGGAACTAAGAATAACTAGAAAAGTTTTGGAAGTGCTTGAATTTTCATCCAGGTTTAGGGGAAGAACTAACACCGCTGGATAAAAAATTAAAGGGGCCTTGAGAGAGAGAAATGTAATTGTTTCATTTTACCTGTATTTTGAGCATCCTGGTTATATTAGTTTTAAATTCTAAAAGTTGTCATGGAAACATCCCACATGTTGGACATGTTTTATTGGGAAAGGATAGTAGGAAGAACAGACGTTGCTAAGAAACACTTCAATAAAGACCCTCCTCAGAGGACAGGTCTCAGAACAGTGTTCCAATAAGTCAAGTGAAAATAAGTGGACCAAAAGAGAGAAGATCTAAGAACACTGGATGAAACTTAAGAGTGTTGTCCCAGACTCACTTTGTACCTGCTAATAGGATAATGCAAATTTAAAATTCACAATGTAACTTCAAAGAAAATCCTTTTCTAGTGAAAATGATAGTTCTAAGACTAATGCCAAATACATCTTTCTAAGTTTCTTTTTTTTTTTTGCCTTTACAATACTGATGTGGAGAAAAGAGTTCTACTTAGTGAGTCAGAGAAGAGACTGTAAGTCCCAACTTTCCCAATCACTAGATGTGTAAACTTGGGAAAAACACATAGTCTTCATAGGTTTCAGTTTCCCCTTCTGTAAAATGCCGTGTAGAACAGACCTCCCGGGATCCCTTCTAGATCTAAAATCCAATCACTGTGTACCACATATTACTATTAGGGGTCCTTTTTCCTCCCGGTGGTATTTCCCTACAGGAAATATTTCGCTCCCAAAATGAAAATACTATTGGAGGAATTCTTTGGATTCTTTGGCCCCTCAAGATGGTACAACTGATCTGACCAGTGAGATTGGACAGAAGGTGGGGGGGATTCATTCATAGCCCTGTCTCTGGTGGGTTTCTCTCTCATTTTCTTTCTGCCGTCCCTCCTTCTGAGTGGATAAATCTCAAATCAAATATCTACCTTTTCTGACACCAACTATGAGGATAATAACAAATCCCCACTTTCCACTTCTCTATTCTATTCGGACACAGACTGCCCATGCAGCATCTCTTTCTTTAACCCTAGACACCCTGGAGCTAGGTCAGAGCTCACAAGTTTAATGAGGAACCTGTACGTAGATCAAAAGGCAGTCATTCGAACAGAACAAGGGGATACTGCATGGTTTAAAGTCATGAAAGGTGTGTGTCAGGGATGTATCCTTTCACCATACTTAATCAACCTGTATGCTGAGCAAATAACCTGAGAAGCTGGACTATATGAAGAAAAACGAGGCATCAGGATTGGTGGAAGACTCATTAACAACCTGCGTTATGCAGATGACACAACCTTGCTTGCTGAAAGTGAAGAGGACTTGAAGCACTTACT